>NC_135556.1:24417722-24717722 GCF_964340395.1 Glandiceps talaboti | reverse complement strand
TATTGCCAAGTAACTTTATGGTAAAGTAGTTGTCATGTCACCTGTATATTGGAATCCATGTTGTTCTGTACTAGTATTGGAATCAACAGTGTAGCTGCCAATCTAGGTTATTGGACCAGGATAGCAGTACGACTTTTAGACTAGGATGGCATGGATTCCTGACTTTTAGGCCTGTATGGTATGGATTCTTGGCTTTGAGACCTCGTCATGGGTTACACTTTTCTTGACCGTGAAAGCATGAATTCCAGGCTTTGAACCAGGATGACATGCATCCCTGGTTTCAGGACCAGGAGGGTATACATTGCAGTATATCTGAAAGAGATTGCATGGATTGTAGGTTTTTCGACCAGGATTGCATGGCTTTCATTTCCTGGCTTTTACAATTTAGAGACCAGGATGGTATGAATTCCAGACATTTGGACAAGAGTAGCATAGATTTCATGCTTTGTGCCCAAGTTTTTGGCCCTAGATGGCATGGATTCCAGGCTATAGAACAGGGTAGCACAGTACCTACACCATTCCAACTATCCAATTTCTACATATCTGTACCTATAGCCCGTGGGCAATATGTCTACTAGATAAGACAGTCCTTACATAGATGCAGTCAAGTCTAGCCAGACTCTTTTGTGTGAAAATGATAATGTACATGTACCAATTGTTTTCAATATTGAAAGCATACATGTACTGTTGAGTAACATGTACATGTCAGTGTAACAACAGTGACCTTCAACACAGGTATTCTAATTTTACACAAGTCAATCAAATGAATTCAACAAATTTGAACAAGAGGAAACATTGAAATGTAAATAGCTATTATTGAAAGAGAGAGAAAAAACATCAGACAAGTTGTATATCACAAGAAGTGTATTGATCACATGGTATCAGTATAACACACTACACATGTACTGTACTATACACATTCTATACTTGACCTAAAACTGAGGCAATGTGTGCTGAAAATTCAAATGGATAAAAAATTAGTATGGGTATATGTACCATGGATAATCCTAACATTAAAATAAACAATCTTTTATCTCCATGTATGTATCAGATTTACTGGGAGTGGGATCTGATAGAAGAGATATCTTGTTATTACTTTAGACTATTTGTGTATATTTACTGATTACATCAGATACATGTACCTCAAAATTCCAGATATTATCACAGATCTGTACACGGTACTGATATGACATCAGACACCTCAGATTCCAGATATCATCAATCACAGATCTGTACGCAGTACTGATATGACATCAGACACCTCAGATTCCAGATATCATCAATCACAGATGTGTACACAGTACTGATATGACATCAGACACCTCAGATTCCAGATATCATCAATCACAGATCTGTACGCAGTACTGATATGACATCAGACACCTCAGATTCCAGATATCATCAATCACAGATCTGTACACAGTACTGAATATGACACCAGACACCTCAAAATTCCAGATATCATCAATCACAGATCTGTACACAGTACTGATATGACATCAGACACCTCAGATTCCAGATATTATCAATCACAGATCTGTACACAGTACTGATATGACATCAGACACCTCAAAATTCCAGATATCATCACAGATGTGTACACAATACTGATATGACACCAGACACCTCAGATTCCAGATATCGTCAATCACAGATGTGTACACAATACTGATATGACATCAGACACCTCAGATTCCAGATATCATCAACCACAGATCTGTACACAATACTGATATGACATCAGACACCTCAGATTCCAGATATCATCAACCACAGATCTGTACACAATACTGATATGACACCAGACACCTCAAAATTGCAGATATTTTATCACAGATCTGTACATACTACTGACACCTCAAAATTCCAGATATTGTAACAGATCTGTACACAATACTGATATTATATCAGCAACCTCAAGGTGTCATTCTATCACTGAGCTGGAATGTGTACAATGTTTTTATTAAGTTATTATTTGTAGACAATCAACTCAAAATGCTATATAGTAAGTAATATGTAAATAGAATTATAGTACATGAATGTATGGTATGTGGATGGGTTTAAACACAACCTGTGTCATGCTTCAATGTGATGTTAAACTGAAAGATAGCATACATCATTGTGTTGTTCAGTCCTATCAGGCTGATAGCGTGGCATGAAAGTTTGTATCTTATAGTCTAGTGTGATGTCAGTGGGTTCAAACATGTCGTGGGTCATCATCACTTTAACGCCATAGTTGAGTTGGTGTCATTGGGTTACACACTGTGTGAGTCATACTTTCAATTCTACCATATGACTTACATACATGTACATGTACACATATCAGAAGCTATAATATTGTATGATTTAAAAGTGTGCCATATTGTCATATTTTGTGACTTTTTATTGGCATGAACATTAATTTTAATGATTAATATGTTCCAATTCATTATATTTTCATTGATATAATAAATGTACATATAGTTAAAGGCTAATAGGTATGATTTCCAACTTTTCTTCAATTCAGTATTGAGTTATTTTCAGACACTTCTTTCAAACTGTATAATGACCTGCCATGGTCCATATGCTAAAAATGTTGGTTTGTAAAAGTTTTCTTCAATTACATTTTATATTTGCAAATACTGTATATACATGTATTATTTTGCAAGCTTTGTGCCACAAGCCACATTTCGTATTTTTCATTACTATTTAAGAACACAAGTATGTAATTTATTTCAAATTGTTAATTTTTAATATTCAGTCAATTATGTTGGTTCATAGTTATGTTATCACAGAAGCAAAGTTCTGCTTTCAATACAGAAGTCTAATAAATGTTATTTTCAAAGAGTGTATCTTAGATATTATGGAGAAGAGAAGTTGTAGTGTAATTAATGATTTACTGGTGTGTGTGTGTGTGTGTGTGTGTGTGTGTGTGTGTGTGTGTGTGTGTGTGTGTGTGTGTGTGTGTGTGTGTGTGTGTGTGTGTGTGTGTGTGTGACTGTACTACGTACATATGTGTATGTGGTCATAATCTGTGCCACAAAAATGATTACATCGACATTGTAGACACAAGTTGTATGTTAGCATGTCATACGGTATATCACTCAACATCAGAAACAACATTCAATGTATAGTGAAACAGAGCATGCAGAGAGAAGGTCCTCATTTCATCTTGTGTCAGCATTCTGATTTTGTAACTCACAAGAATGTGAATGTAAACATGCTCAGTGATATATGAACTGAGTTTGTTGATATTGTTACACAAACAGTCATTCAGGTCATGGCACTTCTTTTCCTGGTCATATTTTCTGTATAGAAGGAAACTGTTACTCAAGAATTTAGAAATAGGAGAATGTGATAGGTTGCCATATCATATAGCTCTCCTATATCACCTGAAATATAGTTGCTCTTAAAATATACGCTACGAGGTTCAACACGTCTTTACCCTCTGCTGTGGTTCCTCCCTATCGAAAACCCAGAGAGTACATACAGATTTCATACACACTGATTTTTGGAATAAAAACCACCCATACTCTTGCTAATCAATGACTATAAAAAGTACAGAAATCAACTTTGGATCACTAAATTCAACCTATGTCTTGTCTATTCTGTCATTTCTTGTCTAATGTTCGCTTGAGCTGCAAAATGTACATTATGACAGCTGCTTAAATGTGTACAAGGTTGTGCACATGTGTAATATTGAGCTTATCTGTTTGCCTGACTTACCACGTTACCATCGTCTGTAAACTTTATTTTCCACTGTAATTTAACTCTGTTGACATATTTAACTGCCACCAACACTGGTTTCAATATATATACCGTATTTATATACATTGCACATATATTTATAGCTTGTTTCCATTGAGATACATGTAGTATAAGATATAGTATAAAATGTAAGATATAGTATCATATGATAAAATCAATCATCAAGGGATATTTTCAGTGTCCATATGATCCGAGTCTGATAGACTAATGCATTTTTTTAGTTGAATGTTAGATGGTTAAGATGACATACAACAATCTTAAGCATTTAAAAAAAAGACTGGAAATCAATGCTATTGGGCATCAGTGGAATGGATAGCTGTTTGGTAATTGATAATGCCTTGGGCTATGAAATTCAATGATATCTTTTTCTTATATTTTAAGTTAAAAAGTAATTTCCATGTTTACACAGTTGCTTGCTACTTGATTATGACATTTCTTGACATTGTACGTATGCATACATACATACATTATACATACATTATACATAAATACATACATACATACATACATACATACATACATTATACATACATACATACATACATACATACATACATACATACATACATACATACATACATACATACATACACACACACACACATACATACATACATACATACATACATACATACATACATAATACATACATACATACATATGATACATACATACATACATACATACATACATACATACATACATACATACATACATACATACATACATACATACATACATACATACATACATACATACATACATACATACACACACACATTTTTTGTATACAGGGTATTAAAACCTAAAAGAGAGAGTAGATCCTCCTACTGTCTATATTTACACGATTTTTAAATATTTTGTCTTGCAGGAAGATATGAACTTGACAGAAAAGAAGTCTAAACCTTTACGAGATATGGACATGGCTACAAAAAGAAATATGGTAGAACAATATATTAAAAGAACTGGAGATAAAGGTGTAAGTAAAACATTACTTTGTATTACTGTAAAGTATTAACAAACAAGACTAAATTGTTAAAGCTGCAATGACTGTACTTGGTTTTTTTTTTGCTATACTTAGTAACTCATTAGTGTAGAGACTATCCATGGCTTTGTATCTCAAGATCTCTAAGAGATTGGAAGCCACTGATAATGTCTAGACTAATTACGCATATGCCATATTTGCATACTTCTAACTGTTTACTAGGCAATGTCTCCATGGTCTAGTGATAGACAAGATTGCTGTTCTTGCTGATACCACCTAAGAGTAGTCAGTTCTTATTTGCCCACAGTGACACTGTTGATAGCATATTGCATAATTGCATTCATACTATCATTCGAGAAAATATGTGTATGTCATTACGGAAACATCCTGGTTGTGTTCAGGAACTCCACAGTAAAAAGTTTCATATTCTACCACAGTAACACATCTAGGAAATATAGTTTATGATGTTGCTACCATATAAGTCCAAGAAAGGAGAGTGGATTAATGTGTTATATGTGTCATTCCTTTCCAGATAGGAAGGATCTATCAGTGATGTAGATAAGGGACTGTAGCTGTCAGAAACAATTGGCTACCACATAATTTCTTGCCAGCTACTTTTTCAGCAGTTAAATTCTTTGTTTCAACCACTATGTATCCATTATTGGGCAAATTCATAGTTTTCCCTCATGGAGTCATAGATGATACTGCATACACTTTTCCCAATTTTACGTGCTTCTTTTAAAATAAGTTACACCCCTGATCAAAAGTACATTACGACTTAGTCTGGATGCCTATATAGTCTCTAAGTGGGGGTGTAAATCATAACGATACCATATAGGAACTAGACTAATTACGCTCCAAATACTTCAAAGTGTACATTGTACAAGGATTTATAGACTAGAGAGATTGCTAGCCTTATAAATAATGTCATACTGAGTTCTAGTGACTACTACTTACACCAACTCAGCAATACTTATATTATGCTCTTTACAGTATAAGTGAAAGTGGTTTAGCAATTATCTGTAATAAACTTTGTAACCAAGAATAGTAACCACTGAGGCCGAATCAATCAATCAATCAATCAACCAATAATAGTAATCACTAAGGCTGAATCAATCAATCAATCAACCAATATTAGTAACCACTGAGGTGAAGCAATCAATCAATTGAAGAGAATTTCTATTGTGCCTCCAAAACTATACTTCAGAATTGACTAAGAGATGATTAATTGTGATGGAGTAATATTCTCAAGATATAGCCAATTACATTTAATTTCCTCTGTTTGGAAATGTTTGGGTTCAATTGCAGTTAAGGAAATGTATCAGGATATAACACGTTACAACGTTTGGATATTTCGATCATAAACATCATGTTAGATTACTGATTAATACCTATAAATTAGGACTTATTTACACAGACATTCTGACCTAGTTTTAACCATATACTTCACAGTTTATGGTCCCCTTATTTACATTACATGTCATCTTCCAACCACAAGAGGGCACTGTTGAGATACATCACTAGATTGACATACCTCCTAGCCCTTGTATCAACATACAAGAACTAGGAGGTACATGTACAACCAGCTAATGATGTATCTTAACAGTGCTGTGAACAGGCTATAGGGCTAGTGAGGTACAACCAGCTAATGATGTATCTTAACAGTGCTGTGAACAGGCTATAGAGCTAGTGAGGTACAACCAGCTAATGATGTATCTTAACAGTGCTGTGAACAGGCTATAGCATAGGGCTAGTGAGGTACAACCAGCTAATGATGTATCTTAACAGTGCTGTGAACAGGCTATAGGGCTAGTGAGGTACAACCAGCTAATGATGTATCTTAACAGTGCTGTGAACAGGCTATAGGGCTAGTGAGTTACAACCAGCTAATGATGTATCTTAACAGTGGAATGAACAGACTATAAGGCTAGTGAGGTACAACCAGCTAATGATGTATCTTAACAGTGGAATGAACAGACTATAAGGCTAGTGAGGTACAACCAGCTAATGATGTATCTTAACAGTGGAATGAACAGACTATAAGGCTAGTGAGGTACAACCAGCTAATGATGTATCTCAACAGTGGAATGAACAGACTATAAGGCTAGTGAGGTACAACCAGCTAATGATGTATCTTAACAGTGCAGTAAACAGACTATAGGGCTAGTGAGGTACAACCAGCTAATGATGTATCTCAACAGTGCAGTAAACAGACTATAGGGCTAGGAGGTACAACCAGCTAACGATGTATCTTAACAGTGCTGTGAACAGGCTATAGGGCTAGTGAGGTACAACCAGCTAATGATGTATCTCAACAGTGGAATGAACAGGCTATAGGACTAGTGAGGTACAACCAGCTAATGATGTATCTTAACAGTGCTATGAACAGGCTATAGGGCCAGGAGGTACAACCAGGTAATGGTGTATCTCAACAGTGCTATGAACAGGCTATAGCATAGGGCTAGGAGGTACAACCAGCTAATGATGTATCTTAACAGTGCTATGAACAGGCTATAGGGCTAGTGAGGTACAACCAGCTAATGATGTATCTTAACAGTGCTATGAACAGGCTACTACAAATATAGTAGTTTGAGACATGATTTCAGTTTGTACATAACTTAACCTTTGATATTTTTTATCTGACACTTTGTGTAAGAATCTAATGATTTTATTCACTTCTTTTTATTCAGAAACGAGACAGCACCTCATTAAAAGCTACAGATTATCACCTAGAACTGAAAAGTGGCCACAAGGGGGAGGCACTACTTCACATCATGGAATCACTAAGGGTTTCACTTACTAATAATACCATGAGTTGGCTACAAATGTTTGGTAAAGTCGGTCTTCAGCTAGTACTGAAAATACTCAAGGACTGCTATGAAAAGTAAGTAAGCTAAACAAAAAAATATCCTGTAGTGTATTGCATTTTTTATCCTCTCTCTACCAGGGGGATATTTGTACATAAAAATGAAAAGTTGGGAAAAACAGACTTTTAAGGGATATAGAAAGGACATCTGAGTTCACTTTACATTGCCATCAGATGAACATGCTTATATATCAGCTCTGAGAATTCAAAATTGACAAGTACATATTGTTAACTCTCTGAGTAGTCATAACTACACTCACATATATTAAGCAAAATTGTAGTGAAAATCCAGAAATGTGAAAAAGGAATAACTCATTACAGATTATTTCTGAGGATTGCATTGATAGAAATATGGTAATATCATTATGGAAAAACTGTCACACATTTATACCTTTCATATATATC
This sequence comes from Glandiceps talaboti, assembly GCF_964340395.1. Lineage (NCBI taxonomy): Eukaryota > Metazoa > Hemichordata > Enteropneusta > Spengelidae > Glandiceps > Glandiceps talaboti. The sequence continues at coordinate 24,709,719 of NC_135556.1, read as the reverse complement.
TCAAAAATGTTCCATTAAAATGAAAAATATTATCAAAAAATATCAAAAATATTATTAAAAATATAATTCCGTTATTTGATGATTTTGAATCTCATAATATGTCCAAAATAGAGAAATCATAGAAGTAGGTGATAATATAGGATAATTGATTTATAATACTGTAAACAGGGAAATTTTTGCTAAAGACTTATTTTCACTTATTTTGCTGGACAACAAAATTGCAAAAAATCATCAAAGAAATGATCACATCCACATCAACAATTATTGTAAATCTGAAATTTTTTCCGAAAAGATTAATTTTCGTTGGACAACAAAAATACAAAAATAAGTAGTGACTTCTTGAATATATACACACTGTACCAGTCTGGTAATTAGTAAAAATTAGTCTTTGAGAACTAGCTGAAGTCTGTAAAATCGCAAAATTTTCTAAAGGCAAAATGTCTGGGTTTACAATAATTACATACTGTATTAGTGTTTTTGAGCAGAAGTAAACAAAGTAGTGATGGTAGGTGATATTTTAATTTTCACTTATATCTGAAAATAAGGACACAATGGAAGAGAAAATATAAATGTGATCTGTAATGTATTAAAATGATGAACAGTTACACAGTTAGGTATTTTCAATGCAGAAGTTAAACAAGTTAAAAACACAGCTGCATGTTTGGCATTCATCACCTGAATTTAATGTGTTTAGAATGAATGATACCTGACTTCAAAATAAGTTGTCTAGACGTTAGTAATTAGTAATTGGAAATCTGTATTGTAAGCATGTAACAGCTTTACTAATGTTTTACCCTTTTTTTTTCAGCCCCAGTAAAATAAATGCAGAGATTCAACATGAAGGTATTCGTTGTCTGAGAGCTTTTATGAACAATAAATTTGGTATCCAGACCATGTTTGCTGAAGAAGACGGTTTGATAACACTAGCCAGGTCTATCAATCCAAGACATGAACACACAATGATTGATGCTGTCAAAATCATGGCTGCCGTGTGTTTGGTGCCTCCAGATGGGTAAGTAAAGGACTACACCATACTACATTAGATCTAAGGCCAAGATATGAACACTTTTGATGTGGTCAAGATCATGTAAAGATTATTTGCAAATATATCTTGGAAGATGATAGTAATTGTGAGTGCATAACACAAGTCAGTTCCAAGTGATGCATCAAACACTCACAGAACAATTTTTTTTTAGAGAGTATTGAATGAAAATATTTACTTAGAGATTGATGATTATTTGATTACCTCTAACAGTTCTGTTGTTTCTTTCTTGGAGATAATTAAATGAAAATGTTTACATAAAGGTTGATAGTTTTTGGATTATCTGTGAAAAGAATTCCAAGTGGGAAATGTCATCTCAAACTAGCTACCTCTCAATTTATAGTCACCACTATTACCAGTGAAGGGGTTTATATTGTGAGGTGCAGATATTTTGAAGGCTGCCCTCAATGTCCAAACCAGTATGAACTTTTGTTTGTACAGCGTCACTCTTTGACCATCTGAGGCAAATATTTTGTATTTTGCAGGCATGAGAGGGCATTGGAAGCTATCACAGTGTATGGTGAGATAGAAGACAGAGATAGATTTACTCCAATTATTGAAGCTATGGAGAAAACATCCAACAAACAACTCCTGGTAAAGTTACTTTTATGTAAACTAGACATAGTGAAAATGACATTCCTGTCAGTTCATCTATAAAATTCATTGAAAGCACAATGTTCTTGTTAGTATCAAGATATTATGTCATTATTTATTCTCTTTCTTGGTACTGTTCATTTCCTTACATCATGCTGTTGCCATATACATAAACATGACAAATTGTTATGGTATTGCTCCTAGGAGAAAGTTCTTAGTACATAATTTGTAATACTGGACTTTTTTATGGTGCTTTGTAGGTCTGTAAATAATACCAAGTTTGACAAATGTGACAGAGGATGAATTATATATTGTTAGCTCCTCTAGATGTGATTTTCTCTAAGTTTATGAGAAATCCTAATTGTAAGATCAGAATGATGTTGTACAACAATTCTTTGTATGTGATTTGTCACTAGGTTGTGTGTATGCAGTTGATCAATGCATTAGTATCGTCACCCGAAGATTTAGATTTCAGATTACATATCAGAAATGAATTCATGAGATGTGGACTCAGTGATGCTATAGATGTAAGTTTTAGATTTCAGATTATATATCAGAAATGAATTCATGAGAGCGGGTCTTAGTGATGCTATAGATGTAAGGTGATTTCTATCAACCACTTGAAAACACGTCCTTTTCATTGAAATATATTAAAAGTCATTCCTTTCTGTGAAATCTACCCATAGAATCTCTTCTGGGTAAATGAGGGAAAAAAACTTCCTTATGGGGTTCATTTTGAGTTTTTCCAGTTGATTGTTTATGAACCACAATTGGTCCAACCTTCTTGTTGTCCATGTCAAAGACTGACTAGCTGTATAAAGTGAATAAAGAGTCTATTGCTCAAAATGATTGTTTTACAATTATGTGATGGACTGTTTACGTGAATCATTCTTCCAGTATATTCCTGTATGTGGATTTATCGGTAAACAGCCCAAGATGTACATATTCATAGACTTTCTTTGCTTACTCATGATTTGTTCATTGTATATAGTGTGACATGTTTCTTGCCTAACTGAGCCATAGTTTAGATAATTATGTTGTTACCTGTACATCTACCAACTTATTAATTTCAGGATTTGAGAGACCAACCAACTGAAGACCTGAAAACTCAACTGACAGTATTTGATGAACTCAAAGAAGATGACTTGGAGGAATTATCTCAGCGATATCAAAATATTAGAATGGAACTTGAATATCCTTTGATATAATTATTATATCTCATTTACACCCTATCGTCATCCTGCCACACCCCCATACAGATACACACAGACAGATGGACAGACAGACAGACACCCATACATGCAGACACAGACACAGACAGACACAGACACACACACACACACAGACACACACACACATACACACACACGTAGACACACACCCTCACACATATAGACTCACAGGCAGACAGGTTCACAGACACCACTACCATCACCATTATTTATAGGAAATGATGGAGGTCAGAGTTGAATGTGCGTATGAAAGACAGCATGGAAAACAAAGAAATTCGTATAAGACAAGTTTGAATTGAGAGAAAGCATTTCAATGCCTTTCAGAAACTGGCAGAAGTTTGAAATGAATATTAGCTGAGGAGTTACATTATTGTCAATGCTGTTGATAAAGTAAAGAAAGATAATGCAAAACAGAACTGCCAGTTTGATACTTTGTAACATTGTATACAAGTATCTGACTACTTGTATAGTTGGTTTCCTTAACAGCTGTTCACTGAAGTGGATGACGTCTTCCGACTTATCAACAATGCAGTCATGGATACAAATGCAGAACCCTACTTTCTGTCCATACTACAACATTTACTTTTAATTAGAGATGATGCATATGCAAGGTAATTTAACTCAATTCAGTTTCTTCAGTTTGTCAAAGAACACAGTTTGATCAGTAATTTGTGTTGTTCCTCTGTGGCAGCAAGTGTTCATGTCTGTTTAGACAACATCATTGAGATGTGCAAGGGACTCATATTTGACTACCTATACTTTCAATCCAATTCTCAGCTATTACACTTCAGTTTGTTATCAACCAAAGAACATAACATAAAAACCTTGGATGCCAAACACTTTTTATGAAAAGTGTGTGTGTCGCAAACATCCAAATGCTAAGCATTTATGACAAGATGTGTGAATTTCTATAAAATAAAGGAATACAAGAACTGCAAACACTTGAAACATTTGTAGCTATGAATGTTGTGCCCAAACTGTTCATTGCATTTTCTCTACCAATACATTTAATGACTTCTCCATCAATTTCATATCCTTCTATTTAGGCCACAGTACTATAAACTGATTGAGGAGTGTATATCCCAGATAGTTCTACATCGTAGTGGTACAGATCCTGATTTTAGGCATACCAAGAGGTTTGAAATTGATGTGGATCCACTGCTGGAAAACTTGGTGGACAAAGCCAACGCTGAAGACAATGCACAGAAGGTAGAAAAACTACAAAAAGACTTTGAACAGGAATGCACAGCAAGACAGGAGTCTGAAGCTAAACTGACACAGGCTAATACCAAAGTTGAACAATTGGAAAAAGAATTTGAAGCTTACAAAGAAAAGGTATGGTCGTGGTCTCTGGACATAACATGTTTCCATGGCATATTGAAATTTGGATCGGCTCAGGGTTTAAAAATGACAACTATTAGCTGATTACAACTTTGTTTATTGAGTTGCCATGGTTTCATAGTGCATGTTGTTGCAGAGTATATTCCTTGATTCTCAATTATGGCTTCTTCCCTGTATGATATAGGCATTGGAGGCTAAAGATTCCTGCCAATTCTGGAATCCTTGTAATGCATCATTCTGGATTCTATACCAGCTTCCAATGTACAGAACCTGCTTACGATTTAATTGCATGCTAAAGACTTGTCCACGTTTCCCTAAATGGGCTGCTGAAACAAATACATGTCTTTGTTACGTTGTTCATGCATCAACTATTTGACTTATAGACCTTTGCAATAAATAGTGCCCTCTAGTGTTCACCACTGGTTAATTTCAATAGACCATTCCAGTGTTCAATGCATAGTGCCCTCTCATGTTCATTGCTGGTTAATATCAATACACCTTTCATGTTCATTGCTGGTTAATATCAATACACCTTTCCAGTTTGTTTCACCAGCTGGTGATTAACTAAAGCACATTGAAAAATGATGGATAAATGTGCTGTCATGTTTTCAAAATGAAAAAAAAAGTGTTTGCATTACATTTTTAAAAAGAATCAATGAAATCCCTTTATCAAACTTTATGTTCATCATTTGATTCATGCTCTATGTTGAAACTCAAGAGGGTGTAAATTTTGTAAAGGTCTATATCACCAGCACCCCCTAATGTGATAAGGATGTATGTATATGTATACCTGATGATATTTCCTTGAAGTGACCATGTATGTGCTGATAATGTGCTGTATCAAAACATCCAGCATTTTATGCTAAATTTTGGTCGTACTCTTTCAAGGTTTGCCCAAACTACCTATGTCAACCAAGATCAACAAATACAGCTGTCATTATTACTCAATAAAGGTGCATTTGGTTGATTTCTATTATCATATTCTTCATACAGCATGTTGGTACATTCATAAACAAAATAGATGATCCATATATAAGTATCATATTGTCATCATCATCATCATCTTTATCAGTTCATTTCTCTCATGGTAGCAAACAAAACTTCATAGAATAGAAATTTTACATTCATCTCAAAAATTGGTCAAAGGTCATACAAACAGTGTCAAAGGTCACCAAAAAATGTCATGAACAAATTGATATATTGAAACAAAGTGTACAAAGACCATAACTTTCCTTTGTAATAGATGTCCATAAAGATAACTGGTGATATTATATGCTGCCAGTATTAGTGTATGGCTGCTGTGCCTGTGACTGTAATAGCACATGATGTACAGAAGGTCTCAGAGAGACTGAGCATTATTCCCCAAACTTTTTATTTTTCAAGAGATTTCCAGAGCACTGGTTTAGATTTTTTTGATTTTTATAACTTTCACTTGATTTTGATGTTATTCTTTTGACGATTTGCCACTGTGTTAGGTATTTGCAAGTGAATTTGATTGGGACAGGTTTGCCACTGTGTTAGGTTTTTGCAAGTGAATTTGATTGGGACAGGTTTGCCACTGTGTTAGGTATTTGCAAGTGAATTTGATTGGGACAGGTTTGCCACTGTGTTAGGTATTTGCAAGTGAATTTGATTGGGACAGGTTTGCCACTGTGTTAGGTATTTGCAAGTGAATTTGATTGGGACAGGTTTGCCACTGTGTTAGGTTTTTGCAAGTGAATTTGATTGGGACAGGTTTGCCACTGTGTTAGGTTTTTGCAAGTGAATTTGATTGGGACAGGTTTACCACTATGTTAGGTATTTGCAAGTGAATTTGATTGGGACAGGTTTACCACTATGTTAGGTATTTGCAAGTGAATTTGATTGGGACAGGTTTACCACTGGTTAAAATGTATGAAGACTATACAGAATATATTCCTTCCCTTTTGAGATGCCTGTCAGCTTGTATGCAATTATCAGTATCAGTACCTGTAAGCAGTTTATCTTATATTAGAAGGCCAAAATAGAACAAGGTTGACTTATTCTCATGCACACCTATTAGTTAGACAAGGAGTGGAATTAAGTTATAGTGTTGGCTAAGAAATTGAATGATTGTTATTGCTGTGACATGCCTAGTAGGTGGTAAATGTTATTTCAGGTAATAAGAAATTAAATTTTCCGCGTTTCGTTAGTAGAGAGGAAAATTATTGTCTGGATGTTGTGAGAACAGCCAATGGGAGATGTGGAAAAGTCACAAGGGTGACAGTATTTAAGTTTAGAGAGTGCGGAATTTGAACCATTCTAGGCCAGTATCTGTCACAGTGAAGCCAATTTGTTTTAGTTTTGAACTCCTTATATCAACTGAGTTAGTGTTGCTCTATGTGACAGCTTGGTGACCTGCCAATAAATTGTGTGTTTATTTGGGCTGTGAAGCATAGGAGAAACTTGTATGTATGCATATGTGAGTATGTTAGTGTATGTGTTTGTATTCACAATTAAAATAGTCTCCTAGTACACCTTATGCATATCAACTGCAGTAGTGATGCAAGTGTAGCCTTATATAGACAGTCCACTATGTTTCTAACTGTTCTATGTATCTATACAATCTCATTACTTTATATTTTATGATTTCAGGAAATGTTCAGTAATCATAAGATGGTAACCAATCTCTTTACAATGTGTTTCTCCTATGTGTTGTACATTGGGTATTTACCCATGCCTCAACCATGTCAGTGTGGATTTAGCATTCACTTTCTTTTACATCTTGCCTGTAATCATAGTTTGGAATTCTCTATGTCAATATCCACACTTTCCATGAAGTCTTTGGAATACATATACAAACAATGAAATATGTGTTAATATATCTTTCAGTACAACCTACGGATTAGATTGGTAAAACTGAGTTTCAAATTGTCAAAATTTGAACATAGTGATGTCATTTCTGCTTTGACCAATCAGATTCCACAAGGTGTAAGCTTGTCAATACCAAGAATGACATACTGTGATTACAGGCTTTGTGTAGGTGATGATGCCAAATCTTAACCAACTCTTATATATTGGCATTTTTAATAAGAAGAGTGAGAGAGAGAAATTTGATAACAGAGTATTATATGTAGCTTGATTACATTATATATATACTGTGAATGTATTTATTTTGGTGCAAACAATTTCAGCCAAAAGACATTTCCCCCATTTTGGCCCCACATAATTTGGGCTGATAAACAATTTTTGACTACAGTATACTTATGGCCATACTGTATCACTTTTGGAAGTAAATGTATTGATTTGAAATAAATCTGCCTTTATAACCTATGCTTAGTAAGAATTTAATAGAGAAAGTGATTCTATTTTCAAACTGATTTATTTTGGTACAGACATCTAAATAAGCTAAAATGAGATTGAGAGCCAAAGTACATATACACACTATATACACAGTATTATGGTGATTTATGAGAACATTACATATGTCAAAAAATAGTGACTACCAAATTAGAGAGGCTATAGAGTTTATCGGTAAATAAGATTGCATGATGTTTTTACATCACACATTATATATTTTTTGGTTACAAATTGCATCAAACAAGCATATAAAATAGTACAGTTCATCTCACTGTAAACGTAAATCAACATCACTGTCAGATGAAAGAAGAAAGATTCACACACAAAAGTGTTTATTTGTGTTCACCATATAAATATAACATGTAACATTTTATATGTATGGACACTCTCAGTGACTGTATTTTGTGTGTGTGTATTTCGTAACAAAAAGCGTTGTGTGAAAAAAAATCACACCACCGAAATGAAATTCTAGGCACTCTAGTTTGATAGTATATTGATATGATTATATCTTTATTACTAAAAGTCTGTGATTGATATAAAAACCACTGTGGAACATTTTAGTTCAGGAGATTTAAAGTTTCGCTTGAAATAGGTTTCAGCAATGCATTGTCGCAAACCACAGCCTCTTTTACGGCACCATCGAAACGTGTATTTCGAAGTGTAGTGGAAGAAATAACAGCTCTGGTTTGCGAGAATGCAGCAGTGATGCTTTGATTTGAATAGAACGGGATACTTTAAATGTTTGCAAAGTATCTTTGCTGAGATTTTTAATTCAAAGAACAAAAATACAACAAAGAAACAAAATGAGACATACGTTTGTGTATTGAAATGAAATGTTTCACAGACCTGTAACTGTTATTGGTGTAATGTAGTGTGTATTTTGCATCTTATGTTTGGATTTATCTATCTTTGCAGGTTGCTTCCGGCAGTGTAGGGAAATTGGTTATTACCAATCCAGGGGGAGGTCCTCCACCTCCCCCACCTCCCCCACTACCTGGTGGTGGGCCGCCTCCTCCTCCCCCTCCACCATTACCTCCAGGAATGGGTGGTGGGCCGCCCCCTCCCCCACCTCCACCTCTTCCAGGAATGGGTGGTGGGCCTCCCCCTCCCCCACCCCCACCTCTTCCAGGCATGGGTGGACCTCCCCGTCCTCCACCTCTTCCAGGAATGGGAGGACCTCCACCACCACCTCCTCCAGGTGGTGGTGTTTTTGTCTTGGGTAAAGGTCCAATGTTTGGGAAAAGTCCATCACCACAAACAGCCTCACTACCCTTTGGCATGCAAGCCAAGAAGAAATATGAACCAGAGACACCAATGAAGAGAGCAAACTGGGATAAGGTAAATATTGGTATGGCTAACAACTATGGCAGTTACTAATGTGATGTAGTGAATGTTATCTGTAGATATATGGATACATTGAAAGAAATAACATGAAGGTCATCTTTCTGGTTGTTTTACCATGTGTAGTCATTGTTCAGTCTGTAGTTTATTTACATGTATGTATATGCTAATTCTATGTTCTTTTGTGTGTGTGTGTGTGTGGGGGGGGTGTCTGTGTTTGACTGGGTCTGTGTGTATGTGTGTGTCTGAATGTCTGTCTGCTTATGTCTCTCTCTGTGTACTTATCACATATACTCACACACGTTCACTTGCACTAATAAATTATATTGGTGTATTTACATATTTACATGTTTTATTACATTTTGAATTTATTCATAAATGTTTTGGGAAAGTCTTCATGATGATAACTTTTAAGGCCCGGTTACACGATGCAACTCGACTAGCAATGCACCATGCAATTCGTTGCATGCGACGAATTGCATCGTGTACTCGCCTCGTCGCAGGGTCTTGCGACGTTGCAAGGTGCGTCGCAAGGAAACCGACATGTCGGTTTCTTTGCGACGCATCGCAAGTTGCTTCTCGAGTTGCTTCGTGAGTTGCACCGTGTAACCACTTCGTCGCGTCGCAAGCAATAACCTTTGACATATACCTACGTGTCAAATGACGTTCAATGTTATGGCCGCCATGTTTTTAGTGTAAATATTCTATTTCAGCAAGTATTTTTTTATATAATTTCGATTTATCACCACGATTATCACTTATAAATAGTATACAATGTCTATGAATGCTTGATTTCCGCTGAATATCATTTTATTTCCAACTTGAATACAAGTAGCGACATCGGAAAGATCAACATCGCCATAAACGAACTTCGAATTGAATAGAGTTTTACTATCGATACCTCAACAAGTTTTCAGTCATTTTATTCGTAAATATTAGCAATTTCATAGCATTTTTGCCAAATTCCTGTCGCTAGAAGACTTGACCTCGATGACCTGTAACTTTTATATATCTACGCATGTGCAACAGTTGAGCTCTTGCGACTCACCATGCAACTAGTTGCATCGTGTACGCGCTCCGTCGCAGTTGCAAGCCTCGTCGCATGCGACGAATTGCTTCATGAGTTGCATCGTGTAACGGGGCCTTTAGAAATGAACAATATTTGATGTTTTGATTTTAAATAATGAACATTGTATACAGTGTAGCAAGTATGTTTGAGCAGTAACAATTTTTTTTAATTTTTCAGATTCAGCCCAAAAATCTTGATAAGAACTCATTCTGGACCAAAGTGAAAGAGGATGTCCATGAAGATAATGATTTATTTAAGACATTGGCTATGACATTTACTTCTGTAAAACGTAAGTAATAGTAGTTTTATTATCGCAATGATATGATATCATCCTGTTGTCAAAAGGTCAAAGGTCACAACTAGAAGTAGTTAAAGCTCAGGATTAGCAGTCAAGAGGTCATGGGTTCAAATCCCACTGGAGATGAGATTTTCTGTGACTGACCAAAATATAGTGTGAGTGTTCTACAGACTGTGTCACTCTGCTGTGTCTCTCTCACATGATGTGTGCAAATTTGGGGATACTTCAGGAGCAATGACTTGGGGTCTGCAGGTGCTATGTGTTGCTGGACCTAGATGACTGCGCTATAGAGTGTGGAATTGCTGGAAAAGCCTTTACTTCCACATGCATGGACTTGATCACTCCATGTGACTCTGGAATAGAGTGTGGAATAACTAAAAAATAGTTTACTTCCACATGCATGGACTTGATCACTTCTTGTATGAAGGGAAGTGTGTTACATACTAGCCATATCATAGTCTGTGATGCAACTCCATAGAAGGGAAATTGGCATCTTAATATGTTTGTGTACGTGTTTCTTTAGAAAAACAATGGCTGGGAGGGTATTCCCTGACACAAAAACATACTTAGAAAAAAAAGTATTTCCATGATAATATATCATAGTACCAAAATAAGACATTTTTGACCACTGAAAAAATAACCATCCACAGTCAACTTAGATACAGATACTGATTGGTTGGTATATTCTTGTTGACAGCAAAAAGAGTTGAAGCAATTGATGGCGATGCAATGAAAAAGAATGTAACCAAAGCCAAAAAGAAAGCCAAAGAACTGAAAGTACTGGATCCCAAAGCAGCTCAAAATCTATGTAAGTATACTGAATCAAATCAAATCAAATCAAAGGAATGTCTTTGTATATTTAACTTATTGTCTTGTATGTAAAATATGAAGTGTTATATTTGATGTTACACCAGCCTTGTATGTAAATTATGAAGTGTTGTATTTGATGGTAAAGCTATACCAGCTGTAACTGAACTCTTTTATTGACACTGTTTTGTTAGACGTAATGACTGATTCTCAGTGTTGTACATCATAAGGTGTATTGAATGGTCTATTATGTGTAGCCGTAGATACAATGCAGCAAGAAAACGTACTGAATTAGAGAGATTCACTTACAATTTGATATGAATCTTCCATACACGGCATAAACATTTTAGCTGATATGGGGATGTTGATATTTTGGGTCTGTCTGTACTTTTGTCTGTCTGTCTGTCTGTTCAGTCTGTCTGTCTGTCTGTCTGTCTGTCTGTCTGTCTGTCTGTCTGTCTGTCTGTCTGTCTTTGTCTGTCTATCTGTCTGTCTGTCTGTGCTCTATGTATCTCAAAACTACAGGTTTGATTGACCATCGTTTGTCTCTGTACCGATATTCCTCAGTTCTGTTAAGTTATCTCACAATGAATTGTTTGTCTTTCTAGCTATATTCCTTGGTTCTGTTAAGTTATCACATGATGAAATGATACGGCGAATTCTTCAAGTGGATGGATTGACAGATTCAATGATTCAGTCACTACTAAACAACATCCCTGATATGGATCAGCTAAACATGTTACGTGAGATGCAAGACCAGTTTGATGATATGAGTGATCCAGAACAGTTTTGTGTCAAGGTAAACACCAGATAAGTTTTTTTAGCGACCCTTCACCAGGTGGTGGTGGTGGTGGTGGTGGTGGTGGTGGTGGGGGTGGTGACGGTGGTGGTGGTGGGGGTGGGGGTGGGAGTGGGGGGTGTTACAATGGTTCTGTTTGTCTATGTGTCTTTGTGCAGCCATACCTCTTACATACAATGGCTGATTTCTTTCAAACCAGATACAAATGTGACATAAGATAGGGGCCATATGTGAATCGTTTAGTTTTATGACAGAATCAATGTGACCAAATGATGGCCTTTCTGCTCATATCTTTATATTTGACTTTGACCTTGTGGGTCAAAATGTAAAATAAATCCAATTAATCCATTAATCACACAGAAATAAAGAATAGGGAACTTGCAATCCAGACTGAGCATGCTCAGATGCAAAGGGCTATGGGATTATCTGAGGTTATCGTAATACCAAATCTGGAGCTACCAATTAAATAAACCTCCCACAATAGTCAGGGTGACTATGAATTGATCATTTGTGGTTACAAACAATATAACATGGCGGTTTGCAAGTTCCCTATTGAAGGAGGGGGGTTTCTACAAGGACTTGTTAATTTAGGTTTAGTTGATGATGAAGTGGCTACCATCTACTGTCACAGACCTCTTTTTGTGTTACAAAGCCATATTCTGGTGTTTCTATTTGTATGTATAAAACTACCATCTTGATTTTCAACTCACAATGAGTTCATCATACTGTTGAGTTGCTATTCAAAATCATGTATGATATATACATCTAAATCTGTCTAAGCTAGTCATGATTGTTACTTTGTTGTACATCTAGTATGACTATGCATGTTCCAGGGCTACATCTAGTATGACTATGCATGTTCCAGGTCTACATAAGAGTAATATTAGGTGAGTGAGCTCTGAACCAATCAGATGTTAATATTTGATCACAAGGACTATGTATGATATTGTGCATGTTCCAGGGCTAATTAGAAGTGATATTAGTCATGTGAGTGAGCTATGCACCAATGAAATGTTGATATTTGATTATCATATGATATTATGATGCGAATGTTGTGATGTATAATAAATTTGTTTGGCTTTATATCTTTCAGATTAGTAAAATAAAACGATTAGTACCAAGATTAGAATCATTAAGTTTTAAGATGAGATATAATGAAATCATCAGTGATATCAAACCTGTAAGTATTCTTCAATAATTTTTTTTCTCATGTGTCATAATTTTCACCTCTGACCTGTGATTTAAACTTTGACCCCAATGGTGCTAAGAATGTTTTAGTCACCAGAGTACAGTTATTTTCATAGCTACACAGTCGATATCACAACATGCCGTTGGCTTGTTCATGATAAAATTAATAATTTATGCACTACTTTCTACAATAGGATGTAGTTGCAGCTACTAAAGCCTGTGAGGAATTGAAGAGTAGTAAAAAATTTGGAGAACTTCTAGAACTTATCCTTCTGATGGGAAATTATATGAATGCTGGATCCAGAAATGCTCAGTCTATTGGATTTAATCTTAATTATCTGACAAAGGTAGGTGGTCATCAAAGTTTTACACACATACTGTAATAATTTATCACTAGAGAGTTGAAGATTGTATAGATTTGGGAAAGTGTTTTAGGGTGCTTCCATCTGGCAATCATTTTTCACTGGATCGGTTTGAAGTTTACGTTTGAAGTTTCATGAAAATTGAACAGCAAATTTCTATATGCATGGCCTGTGAAGTCAACAATGTACGTTACAGATCTACGGGCCTTGCTGGGACAGCCATCACTACCCGATTACCTTCAGAGAAAATGTCATTTGTGTTTTGGCAAGAAAAATCATTCTTATTATCTCTGTATATCATATAGCCAGTGTAACCTTTATTTCACATGGTATTCTGTATTTTGTACAACATTACAAATGGGGGAGGGGAGCTCGTGAGCTAGGGGGGAGGCAGGAGAGGAAATAGTGAGAAGCAACTTTCTTTGATGAATCAAGCTAGTGTCTAGTTCATATCCAGCTCTGAGAAAATACAGAATGGTGTGTTTGTTGTTTTGTTCACAATTTTATTATCTTTGGTGGTATTTTCTCAGATTGGAAACACTAAATCAGTTGATGGTAAGCAGACACTCATGCATTTCCTGGCACTAACGGTGGAAGAAAAACATCCTCATCTGCTGGACTTTGGGGCAGAAATCTCACATGTTGACAGAGCAGCAAGAGGTAAGACAATCATTTATAGTGATACATTTGTGTATGATGAATTTGAAAATTATATTAGTTGTTTTTTCCTTCATTTCTTTTGAATTCCTGGATAGCTTTTGTGAGATATTTGGCAATGTGTGTGTGTGTGTGTGTGTGTGTGTGTGTGTGTGTGTGTGTGTGTGTGTGTGTGTGTGTCCTGTTTTCTGTTTCTCTGTATGTCTGTCTGGTCATTTGTCTATCTCTGTGTTTGTTTACTGTCAGTTGCCAACTACCACTACATCAGTATGGTGAATTATTAAGTTTTTCTCCTACTAATGTAACTTTCTTTTCTTTTTCTGTAGTTTCTGATGAACTGTTGTTGAAAAGTATAAAGGGGATGGGGAAGTCAGTCAAATCAGTAGAGACTGATCTAAAGGCATTCCGACAGAATCCTGATGGCACAGACAGGTTTGCTGATGTCATGAACATATCCTTTACTCTATGCATTGTTACTGTTTTTATTCATTGTTACTGTTTTTATACATTGTAATGGTTTTTTATTCATTGTTACTGTTTTTATACATTGTAATGGTTTTTTATTCATTGTTACTGTTTTTATACATTGTAACGGTTTTTTATTCATTGTTACTGTTTCATACCAACTAACATTGTGAGTGGTAAAAAATCAAACAGATTTCTTCTTTGTTGTCACAGCTAGCCTAAGCGTTGTGTAGTTTTGAAGCCGCTGCCATTGTTTATTTCCCAGAATGCATCACACCAGCGTAATGATCCAGAAATCCATACTAAGCAATCAACTGTTCTAACAATCCCAGAAGACAATTGTAATATTATAGAAGACATGCATTAACACTAACAATACACTGACATATTTTCATTTGAGAAATAAATATGCTTACAAAACTTCAGCTTGTGCCACTTAAATGATCCTTGACTTTGAACACGAATTTATCACAAAAGCCAAAGACCAGTATGAGGTATTAGACAACATGTACAAGAAAATGGTACAGAGTTATGAAGACCTTGGTAAATACTTTGTGTTTGACACTAAGAAAAACTCAATGGATGAATTCTTTGGTGATATCAAGCTATTCAAAACAGATTTCAATGTAAGTAGTGTTATTTGGTGTGTCAAGGAAGGGGCACAGCCTCTGTAACTATTGTGTTTGGGGATATTTTTGTTTCCGAGTGACATACTTTTCTTGCATTATTCCAGCAACTGAAATATAGTGAGTCATGTCTTGCACCTGGTACATTAGAAAATCAAATGCCAAGCAATGCTCTTGAATGTCAATAATGTGTAATGAGTTGATGATGTATTTATGGGTCCTGTACTGGCCATGGTGTAGTAAACAAAAACAAAAGAAAGTATTGTCTGATGGGAACTACTACTGGGGGTAGTATATTGCTGTAACCTTATTTTTTCCTTGTGTGTAATGTTACAGAGAGTGGTTAAAGAAAATCAGAAGATCCGTGAAGCCGAGGAAAAGGCAGCAAGGATGAAGGCAGCTAAAGAAGAAGCTGAAAGGAAGAAAGCAAATAAGAAGAAACCATTGGTTGATATGTCAGCTGGTCAGTTTAACCATATTTACTTTGTATCAAATGAACATTTCTACTCATATAGTCCATAATAATCTTTGAAAGAAAATTCCAAATTTTCACTGATGTCTCATCAGCATTGTCAGGGATCTACTACTTTGTCATATCACAATTTGTAGTTTTATGCTTATTATTCAAACATTTTGACATGTCCGTCTCTTAGTTTATCATTCTTTATCTCTCTTTATCTCTCTCTCTCTCTCTCTCTCTCTCTCTCTCTCTCTCTCTCTCTCTCTTTCTCTCTCTCTCTCTCTCTCTCTCTCTCTCTCTGTATGTTTGTCTCAGTGCACCAGTCAGTTTGTATGTATGTATGTGTGTGTCTGTGTGTGTGTGTATGTATGTATGTATGTATGTATGTATGTATGTATGTATGTATGTGTGTGTGTGTGTATGTATGTATGTATGTATGTATGTATGTATGTATGTATGTATGTATGTATGTATGTATGTATGTATGTATGTATGTATGTATGTATGTATGTATGTATGTATGTATGTATGTATGTATGTATCTGTCTCCATTCATCCATTCATCCAACCAACCATCCATCCATTTCTAAAGTAAGCTTGTAGCTATCAATACTCTAAAATTAAGTTTTTATTAATTTTGTGTAAACAGATGATGACCAAGAAGGAGTAATGGACAATCTCTTACAAGCATTACAAACTGGTACAGCTTTTAGTAGACCAGGTGGTAAAAAGAGAACACCGAGGGCAGCAGGAGGTGAGTTGTCAGACTGGTGTCGATATCAACATGTATTATGATTAGTGTGGTTGACTTTGTTTGACTATTTAGTGATGATGTCAGTATTCTGGTACAGCAAGGTATGATGGTTTATGGTTGTCATGCCAACAATTTTGTCAACTAGCTGATATCTAGAAACCATTGGTAATTTATATGGCATCAAGTATGGCATGGAATTCATGGTGTCAACCTAGGATCAAATCATTCTTATTTTCATGACATGCTTATGTGACTAATTCTGTTTTGGGTAACACAAATTCATTTTAATGTAAAGATGTCTTGAAATACAATTAAATTGTTCAGCTTAAATATATTATCCCCTGCTGTGTGTATACTATAAATCATCTCTAAATAGTTAAATATCATGTTTTTACTGGTTTCAAACTGTCTGTGCATGCTGTACATGTCAATATTGGGCAGGTGAATATTATAAATCAAATTAATTCTACTATCCAAATTTCTGTTACCTCAGTCCAAGTTCAAAAGTAAATCATATTGATACATAAAAAGTGAGGTTAAAATAATAACATTTCGTTAATAATATTTGTTTGTACAGTTGGTGGTTAGAATTATTATTTGCCCTTTTCCAAATAATGTTACACAAAATACAGAGTAGCTCATAATGTTTGTAAAAACTATAATTGCATGGTTTGATTGTTTTTAACTTGTTTATTATGTCACTTGTATAAATTGAGGGGAACTTTAAAGTGTAGATTATATTTGGGTAATATTAATAACTAACTAATTAATATACTCTGTTTGAGATAGAGGGAACCCTGTGAAGTAATTATAATTATAATTTATGGTTTATGACGTGAGGTAGAAAAAATTATATTAAGTTAGAAAGCCTGAAAATTGAACATGGTGGTTGAAAATTGAATCCGTGGATCTTTGGACACAAGACCTGCTAATTTTGAACCCTGTATAATACCGGTATTGGTTGATTTGGGCAATAGCAAATCTCCCTGTATATTGGTCATGGCTGATTATCTAGAGTGAAATAGAATGATGTATAAGTACATATAATGATAGTTTGAAAGTTCAATCAAATGAAATACATCCCAACATGTTCAGATTTGACTCCATTTGGTTTCCAAAACTGTCAGAATCGTTGTCATGGCATCATGGTAACAAGATTATGATAAACATGGAAGTTAAATGCTTATGCATCCAAATGAGGTCAATATGTGATGTGACATGATGTGATGTTAGTGTGACATGATGTGATGTGACAGTCATGATTTTAAATTGCGTGACATAATGTGATGTGACGTCAATGTTACGTGTTATATGATGTGATGTCATTTGTGACATTTACGTGCATAAATATGTAATTACCATATGGCTCTGAAAATATCATGAAGGCATATAATAACCAAACAAGTGGCTTGTAAAAAATAGAGCTAGCTAAAGTAGTAATGATTGTTTGTCCTTGTTTTGAATCATTCTAGTTTATCATAAAGTAATAAAATCATGGCATGTTATAGTTCACATCACATGAAAACCTATGATTAGTCCCTGGATTTATAATGATCGCACAGCTGACTTTCCACCCAAAGTTTCCAGTAATTGTCATGGCTGCACAAAACTCTATCCACCCATTTCAAGACATGTGTATCTAATTTGAATTTAATTCATATTTCATTGATTTTTTCCACTGAATGTTTGTGTTGGCTGTCTATCATGCATTGATTTACAGGGAGTACATTGTCTGCACTGAATGTCAAACTGCATATATACATCTAACCATCATACTCTTTCTATCTATCTGTCTGTATGATTCACTATGTCATTTCCCATGGCTTGTTGTTGGATTGTAAGTCGTCACCTGCACAGGTTCATCCACATCTTATTCTTTATCACCATAGATTGCATGCCATATAATTCTGCTGGTAGCTGTTACACTCTCTTTATGTCTTTTTCGATTTCAAAAACATCATTATTATTAATATCCATTGTATGGTCATGCATGGCATATTTCCGTTGGTGTTTTCCATTTCCTTTAGTCATCAATTTCATAGCTCATATAAAAAAATTCTCATCTTGAAATGTAACCATCCCAAATTTCCATACACGTTTGAAATGCTGTTTGGATTTACTAATATGGTATCAAAATGTGTATGGTCATATATTAATGAACGGTTCATTGTTGTTAGCAGTTTGTTAATTCTCGTTACCCACATTTTACCGCAGCTAGAGGCAGGGTCAAAATACAACAAGGTCAACTTTTGGTGACATGCCTAAAGTGTGTATTGCTTAGAGTGGATGTCATGATGTTGACAGGAAATTGAATGACAATTATGTCTATTATGTACGTAGGTGATAAAATTCTATTTCAGGTACAGAGAATTATTCACTTATGATGAGTTAGAACATGATTTAACAATAGTGCCTACAACAATGAATCCTTTAGTCTAATATTCCAATCACAATTTTCTAAACTTTTGTTCTTTGTTTTCACCCTTCCTACACTCACACAGTTAATTTTCTTAGATCCTTGCCCCAAATGAAAGACAATGAACCTTACTGGTGTTTCCACAAAGATAAAATAAAATATACTGATAAATACCATTGCTGATATGTAAGGTGTATATAGAAATAAATGTAAATAGTAAACAGGTGGTTGGTTGATTTGGAGCTTTCAGTTTACAAGTCTTATGTATTGTTTGTACTATTTTTTCCCCCTGAACAGCTGAACGGCGGAAACAGTTGCAGCGGTCGCGATCTCGCGTTGGTGGGCAATTACTGCAAGACTACCAGGGAAAAGACACTGACAGTACTAATGATACACCTAAATCATCACGGACACGAGAGATGAGGAAACACGTGTCTGCAAATAAAGAGAACACTGATACTGCTGATTTACTTGAAAGACTTAAAGCACTCTGAGAGTGAATGATGTAATTACCCGCCGATTTGATGAACAACAGTATTGCAGTGGTCATGATTATCACAAGTGTGTTTTAGCTCACCAATGTATTGCTCATTCAATGCTAGTGTAAGTAGCCATGCTGTAGATAACATGTAGGTATGTGATGAAAGTGATCAGCTGGTTACATACAATGTAGAGCCTGGAATACAATGCAGTATATAATGTATGCATAAGAGACAAGCCATGGTGTAACAACTTTAATGACCATCTCTCAATTTTCAATAAAAGTGTGCCTGAATCTTCAAGTCAATCTGCACCAAAGAAGAAATGTTCTCAAAGATATTATTTGACCTTTGACCTGTCCATTCTGCAAAATAGACTGTAGGAACTTTGTAGTTTGGAAATATCAGTTGTGTACAGAATCTTGCAGAATTTGCTTATTTTTTTCATTGCAACACAAAGCAGAAAGAATGACAGCAAGGCTGAGATGTAAATTTCTAGAGACTTACTGTTACTAAAATGCCTTCATCTTCCCATAGACCCTCCACCCAGGGTGGTGGGTCTATGATCTTCTGTAAGGAGAGTTGATAACTAGATGCCATTGTAAGGGCCAGTGACTACTAGTATATGTTACAAGTCTTACATTCTTTAACTACATGTGATAGTGGCATTTAAAGTCTGTCAACTGTTGCAAGAAATAGCAAAATCTAGTGAAATAACATAAATATTATTAACTGTTTTTAACAAACAATCATTATTTTGTTGTTTTTCCATATATGCTAATAGTCTAAAACTTAAAATGTAGGTATTTGTAAAAATGTGTACCACAGTAAGTTGAAAGCTGGAGAAAGCCATATACCTTCAACCCTGAAATGGTTTTAAAACAGTGTAGTTTAATTTATCTGAATGTGTTGGACAATCCTGGGGTGATTTTACTTGTTGTGCTGTATATTAAAGTAAAGAGTGTAGAAGTCTATAGGTCTGGATAACTCCACAGTAGACATCGTTGAGCTAGCTTAAAGCCTATACTGGGTTGATCTTGACTCTGTCCTCTCAACACACACTTAGGAAAACTACCTGGTATCAGTAGTCAAACCTAAAGTTAGACAGTATTCCATGTAGCACTGGATTAATACACATATATACTGTGATGTTACATCAATCAGAATATATGTTACTCTAAATTATTGACTGATCCCGTCTGTTGACATTGATTCATTCATTATCACATGATGTTGGGATGCCATGTATGTCACCTAGCACAGTGGGTACATTCAAGATCCAATAAGAATTCATACCCATTCCTTAGCCATCATCTAGCACAACATGTTCCAGTTAGTAAGAATTCAACCCATTTCTGGCCAACACAAATATTGAATTTGTTTTCTAAAATGTGTGTTTAGAGGACAAAGTCTAGATCAACCTATCAGAGATTCTAAGCTATCTTCTAGCATACATCAGAGGGGTGAAATTTCCTAGGATTTTCCCCAAAGTCAGTTTTCCATAAAATCTGTATATTATGTCTGAAATGCAGCTGGAATAATTGTTGTACATTTGTAGTCATAAATCAAATTCCATGTTAAATTATTTGACATATCCTTGTACATGATGTAGTAAGTTTCACAGGAATAAACTAAATTTACATTTGAAATTCACATTATTTCACATTTAGTATAGGGAAAACAGATCAACAAAGTCCTCAGTAATCATTTTGTCAGAGATTAAGCAGGAATTTTCTTGATTTGATTTAACCAAGAAATGAAGAATTGAACTTAATTGACCTGTGATTATTAACAAAGACATAATATTCATGATTTCAAATCGGATTCATAAACAGAAACACAAAACATATAGACATACAGACATCAAAATGAATCAGTTATTTTAACATTTACTGAAAGAAATGTTGATAGGAGCCATTTGTCTGTAGTGTGTTGAGTATAAAATTCATTTGACTTTCTGCAAAGTTTTGCACCTAAGCAGGATTTGCAAAGAAAGTATAGACTGACCCATAGACCTAGGATTTCACCTCAATCCTGGGTATGTGGTACAACTGATGGAAAAGAGTAAAAATGTGGAAAACAACCTGAGATGTTAAGGGGCTATTTATCACATGATGGTGATTATTTTAAGGACCAATGGTGTAGGAATAATTTACATTCCCAGTTAGGGACCATTGAATTAATTAGATAACAAAGTCTACAATTTATCCAGCTTTGATATTTTTAGTAATGTTATATAGTATAATATACCTAGAGTGGGATTGTTAGTTATGTCGATGTCGTCATTGAGTTCAAAAATGACATGAATTTCTGACTAGTTTCAACCTAAGTAGGCTTCTTTTCAAGGAAACTGTGGACTCATAATAACACTAGTGTAAGTATAGTCTGTTAGATACATAGTGTTTGGCCATTTTCATGCATCATCCTATCTCTCAAAAGAAAAAAGACCAATGAGGGCAGAATGACATGACATATCTTTCAGTCAACAATTTGAATAACACACATTTTTAACTCAAAACTTGGCTTGTCTGCAGCAATAATACTGTGTTCAACTATACTGTCTGTTTGCCAAGGAGCTATATACATTGAATCCTCCCTGATTGTTCCTAACTCTAAACTTAATTTTAGTCATTAAAATGATTTAAATGATGACTTTAAAAGAAGGTAAAACTGACAAAGTTTATATGTACATAAAGTGCCTGAATTTCTGTAGTTATGGAGTACAAACACAGCTTGCATTTCTGACTAGATTCACAACTACCCAGTAAGTGAACTTTTTCAAGGACATTAAACATAATGATCAAAATTCAAACCTATTGTCTGTGTTGGGTATTTAAATATACTATTGGAATGTTGGAACAAAAAATAACTGATGACAAATATAATAGCTGATGGAATCGCTGCATATAATTTAGGGAAGTAGATTCTACTTGGGATCAGATAGTTGACAGGAAAATAATAGGTTAGGAACACACATACTATACTTAGGTAGGACTTTTAGTTTGAATATTCTTGGCTGGTTAAATCAAATTATTTGTGAGGTTGAAATTAAGATGTTAAGGAAACTATAAGGGTGTTGAAGAGATCTGTAAACTTTGTGATATGGTAGGGGAATTATTCAGTGGACTGAAATGTTAAAAAGTGTCCAAAGACATACCTATTTAGTTTGGTTTGGGCTGAATACCCATATACAGTGGAGAAAGATCTCTCTCTCTCCTACCTCTATGGAATACCCATAATATAAAGTGGAGAAAGATCTCTCTCCAACCTCTATGGAATACCTAACAATAACAACTAATACAGTATTCAGTATTTGTGAATTACATAGAAGTATTTTGCCAGTCAGATTTGTCATGTTAACATTTTGTCCAACTTACACAAGTACACATGTTTAGGGCTACTAAGGCTGTATTTACAACTGTAAATAGTATATTTCCTCTCTATGTAATGAACAACACAATAAGAAATAAATATAGGACTATGCCAGGTTGGTGAAACATTGTATTTTGTAATGAACAACACAATAAGAAATACACATAAATCCATGACGAATTCGTTTTTTTGGAACTTTTCTTTCACTGATTGCTAGACTGGTTACAATGGGCATTTCAAATACAATAGATTACCAATGCTTAAAAAAAGAGAAAAAAGCTACATTCCTTTTCCAAGGTGGTATCTTTCTTGCATATAGTCTTCATCTTGCCACCATAATAACTAACTTTTGAGGACATTGGTATATTGGAAATGTTATTATTTTTGGGCAACTCTACACCTTTGAAGGTGTAATTAGAAACATAACATATGTTAATTGCATGATTATTGTATATTTCAATAACTTCTATACTGGTTTCTGGAGTTAAATCAAATTTTAAATTTTTACTGGTGTCATGTTGGACGTTTATTCGACAGAAAAGCCTCTGTGCCATTATTATTTTTTTAAAAAGAATGTTTGTATGAAATTCTTGCACTTAAAATACGCTTTACAAAATTTTATTTTTGATTTTAAAATTTAAGAAGTCTGGTGCATGCTGTAATACTAATAGGGTTAGGTGTAACACAAATCATGATAACTAAAGCATACTATTTCAAATATTACTAGTTTATATGACACTTCATTGTTTCTTTTTCCAAAAAAAATTAATGTTTTGTTACTCTTTGATGTTTTCTTTGTGTTCAATTGGGATTTGTCAACTCTCTCTATCATTGTAAATTGATCTATTTTTCATATTTTCATCACAAATAAAGCAAACACAATTTCAATTTCCATACTGTGCATTTGACTTTATTTCACATTACACATAACATAGAGTTTCACATTTGTGTTGAAAAAAAAAATCACTGTAGAACTAAGCTTTCTGCTTACTGAGATAGACACAAACTGGATTCCACAAGTGGGTGATAGTGCTCTTTCATACGTGTTACAATCACCATGTAATCAAGACATTGTACTGGAAATCCCAAAAATATACACTGCCAGATCATTGAAGTCACCAACATTCATTCAATAGTTAATATCAACATGTCACAACAATAGTATTAGTTTGTGTCTATCTTTGTCAGCTGAAAGCTTGGTTTTCATTGTGTGTGTTTGACATTTCTATTTCCATGGTAAAACTATTAGTTACAAGACTGAATACAACTACAGGGTAGTGGTATACTCAGCCATACAGAATGTGAAATACATACTTGTACACAAAAGCACATACATGATCAACAAAAGTTTAAAACCCCAGCTGTAACTGTTGGCAAATGTATTATTTTTTGCCAAAATACAGCAAACCTTACTCGAAATCATCCAATTGAAAGGTTTTTTTTTTTTAAACTTTGGGTTCTGGAGTTATTTCATAATTTTGCATAACTTTCACATCACTACATGATTCTTAATTTGTAAACAATCATGAATATTTATGTTCTGCTATTACATATGCATGTATGCTGACTCCCATGATGCAATGCATATCCATGGAAAGGACTTGCACTGAACAACGAATGAGGGACACATTTCAACTCAGTTTTTCTTGAATACTGTAAATGATGTAACATCATGAAATGACTCAAAAACCAAAAGTTTACAAAAATGTCTTGATTTCCTGGACTAGCTTTATTAGTTATTACCAGTCTTCTAGTTATTATACTGTGTATACAGACAATGTGTGTGAACAGTTTGAATAAATGGGTTGGATCTATGTTTACTATGTTGAGAGGACTAAATCGTGGATCAACTCAGCTAAGACTCTCATATATATATGATGCTGCTGCCTTCTTAAATAATTTAATCAGGCCATAAAATGTGATCCTGTGGTGTAGTTTTATCAGAGACAGTCATATATTCTATTAAACAAACACCCTAACAGACCACTGTGATAGGGGTAGTATTGAGATGCGAATCAAATATTGAAACCAGATACTAAGACCAGGAATTATCTGCTAAAAACCCTTAAACCAGATACCAGTTTCCTCTGAATTTACCAAAATGGTGGAAACATCCTTTGCTCGTGAATGTTACTTTTTTTTCAAAAAAATAGCATTCAGTTTTAGATTTGATGTCTTAAACACGTCCCATCCAATGTCAAAATACATGGAGCGTGTCCACGGTAAAAATCACTACTAGGTTCAACCCTATTTCGAAGAAAAACAAAATCTAAAAAAAAAATGTTGGCCAACATGTACCATACTGGAGTGTGTGTATGGCATATTAGTAGTACCACTACTGGTATAGTAGGAATGCCCTTGGTGATATATTTGACTCTCTATAATACTGCAGGTGAATGGAGGTGTATATGTGACCTGGTTTTAGTGTGAATGCAGGTGTATATGTGACCTGGTTTTAGTGTGAATACAGGTGTATATGTGAAAGTAAGAGATAAGGTATTTCAATGTAGGTACGTAATAATACTAGACTGGACTATATTAGTAATTTGCAGTGTCTAGATGGATAGCTCTGTTATTAACAATATTTTAATCACTCTATATTATATAAACAGTGAATATTTCAGACTGGGAAGTATGTTTAGAACACTTAAATAAATAGAATATTTACACCACAAGACAATAAGTACAACCAATTAATATATCTATTATTAATCTAAAAATACATGTACTTTAATTTCTTATATTGACAACACTGTCTTCATAAATATTTGGTATATAACTATTGTTACTTTATTTATTGTGCTCTTTTTGGTAAGTGAAAGAGATCAGCTTTGTTAGTTTGTTTGATATTTATGATATGCAATCAGAATCTTATCCTGCAATGCCAAGCTTACACTAAATACTTGCTTTTGATTGGTTAATTTACCATCACATGATAACATTTTATCTTCAACTACCGAATTGTATAAGTATATTTGTTAGTAGTTACTATAGTTACATTTTATCTTCAGCTACTGAATTGTATAAGTTTATTTGTTAGTGGTTACTATAGTTACAATATGATTAGATCTTGGATGACAACACTTTTATCTACTTTTTACTTGAAGAAGGCAAGATAATGGTCAAATATGTTGTCTCATTGGTTGGCAAGATTAGAATCCAACATTCTCATTGGATGACACGATTAGAATCCAACAAGCTCATTGGATAACAAGATTATAGAATCAACATTTTCATATCAGGTATGAGAGAAGTCTATTTTAGATATGGGAGAATTCTATTTTAGGTATGGGAGAATTCTATATCAGGTATGAGAATTCTATATCAGATATGAGAAGTCTTTTATGTATGGGAGAATTCTATTTTTAGGTATGGGAGAATTCTTGTTTAGGTATGGGAGAATTCTTGTTAACATTCTTACAGTGTGGTATCAAGAAAAGAATCTCAACTTTAATTTGATTAAAGCTACCTTCTCATTGGATAATACCATGATTGAAATTATCTCCTGATTGGTTGATTCTCACTCCATCTGTCATCAAGCTTCTAATTGGATTATATTAGTACATAGCCTTTAAATGGTGTAGATGGCCAGTAATATCTGACATTGACCGACAATATTGTCATTATTAGTTCTAGACTCTAAGAAGTGACTAAAATCCAAGTTGAAGTGAAACAAGAGAAGCAAAGAAAGTCAGAGTAACAAGAGACATCTTGGTGTTAGTAGCTAAACCAATAGGGAGATCTTCGTCACCTATTGTTATGGAATCCAGGTGTGTACAAGTACCAGGATCGTTACGTCGTGCTGGATCAACAATACGATAAACAGAAGCTGTAGGTGCTGTGTTACTTGGGTTGCTGGTTGCCATCAAGTATACTTCACCTAAAATCAGTACAAACAATTTATTTCAATTTATCATCTCAAATTTGATAACACTCTTCTCAAGTGAAAATAAAAATGTGATGTAAATCTATAAATTTGATAACATCATCTCTTGGGGTATATGTGATGTATTTCTACAAAGATATGGACAGTGGAATGTGTACTTTAATTAATATTCTCTAGGCCTTTCAGTACATAGTCGTAATGTAGCTTCAACTGCATGTTGCCGTCAGAACTCTGTGTTTTTAGCAAATTGATGTTGAACTTGAAGTAACATTTCAACAAAAATAATATACAGAAATACATACATATAGAAAATAACTGAACAAGACAAAAAAATTTCCCTTATACAAGAAGAAAGTTTAGCATTGCTGTAGACATTTCTTCCTAACGTCTGTAACAATACTAATATGACATGGTAGTGTATGTTTCTTTTATGATTAAAAGTATATGTATATCCTATTCCCTAATTATGAGTGGAGTATAGCAAGCTTATGATGATCAACATGAAAGAAGAATGTATGGATATCCTATATATCTCAGCCACACTCTACATTCTATAAACAAGAATCTATTTACAACAACAAATTACAGACAAGTCACCTATGAAGGTCGTTCATTCTCATATGTCGCCCCCAAACTTTGGAACTCTTTGCCACTTGACATTCTCCAAGCCTCCAGCCTGGATCATTTCAAAACAAACTGAAGACTCATTTGTTCACCAAAGCATATGGTGTGCTTTAGCCATTCAGCGCTACTGAACATAACATTGTTCTGGAAATCGGCACAATAGAAATTTGATTGATTGAGTGATTGATTGATGTCACAATATTAACAGGACGTAGTTAGCATAATGCTTGACTTATATCAATAATTTGTGGAGGAATGCAACCCTCTATTTGGGCTAAAACTTGGTGTTTGTTGAGTTTCACACCTACATATTCTACTGAAGTGTGAAGAAGACAGTACCACAGGTCCTATCTGATAAACACTACTGAAGAGAGTCACTTAATCTTCAGAGCTGATCACTTTTGAAAACAATTTCTGAATGTACTCTTTTAGTGAGGTATTTTTTATAGTGCAAAGCTATTTATTTATTTCTGTGTTCAACAAAGTCACTGCAATATAAACAGCTATGACACTATGTAAGGTGAAACTGCATTACCATGCAGATCTCTTTGAGATATAAAGTGTAATGAAATTGATGATTTTTTTACATATACAAGACTTCAACTTTCTAAGTATGTAGCATTCATTACATTTATACCAGTACTTACCATTCTCATCTTCTCCAAAAGCAAGTATGTAAGTGTGCTCATTAAACTGTCCTTGGTAGCCATGGTTACAAACACTATCACTACCCAAGCAGAGGTCAGAGTTTGTCCATTCCAAAGTACTTGAATTCTGTTTCAGGTACCAGAGTTTTCTGTGAAACACAAAGAAAATATGAATTTTAATCTATCTTCAATAAACTATATGTTAAGACCTACAAAAACTGCACTAAAACTTCCTATTGCTTAGTAAAATACAATTAGGTTGTCATTTTACATCACAATTTCATTAAAATGAGAAGTTTGAAATTTTCATTCAACTTTATGAAAATACTTAAATGGGTAAATACAGACACTATTTCTGTTGCTATGGTAACCTTGATCTGTGACAGCTGGTACTGATCCTAGTTCATAGTATGTCCATTAGTTAAAATAATAATCAAATGGCAAGCCAAAATAAGCGGTCTGTATACACTGAATAAAAAGTTCTTGGAGAATCTCTTCTTGACTAAATATCAAAAATGGCACCCCTGATTAATTTAGTCTCAAATTATTGTTTTAGGAGAGTGTTTTACTTACATAGACATGTAGTGATCCACTGTCTATGATTTTCTTTCTCTTCTAACCAGGTGATACTAATGACTTTAGTTCCCACTCAATAATATATTAGTCTTTTACGCAATTAGTGAGAATTATAAACAGTTCACACATTAATTCAAATCCTGCATCTTTATGGTTCACCTGAGACTCTTTAATTGAATTGTTACAAAACTACATTCATTTAATTGCCTGAACAGAACTACACATGTACTATACTACTTTGTTACTATGGTGGACTCCTGGATCTATGGTTAAACTGGACTACTGAAATTGAGTCATGGGCCTTTAGACATGGGATTGAATCATGGGCCTTTAGACATGCAGGTATGCTACATCAGGTTTATTTTTAAGGCATCATGTGTTCATATGCTTGTATGAAAATTAAATTGTCCTGGCTTGTACCTTTCCAACAAAGTTATTAAATTTGTTTTCCCATTCTCGCAAGTCAGAACATATTTTTTTGTTCACGCAATAAATATTGGTGATGAGTTTTGGATGGTGACGTAAAGAGGCCTGTGGTTTATAACAATGCAGGTTTAATGGGCATAATGTACTGGCCTGTGATTTATGACTATGGTTTCTCCATGCCTGTGTGCACATGGCTTTGTATACTTACCCTAGTACATAGTCAGCATAGATATACAAACGCTGTAGATTTGGTGACTGACATCCTGTGTACGTATAGCCACCAACTACTGCCAGGAAACTACTCTCTTCTGTGTGTTCATATGCATGGATTGGGGGTTTGTCTTCAACATCTAAACTATCTGAAATTTGATAGAAATATAAAATTTACACATTCTGTCCACGTAACTAGTATGTGAAGGTTTTTTGTGTGTTTGACTTGTTTGATCTATTTTCATCTTTTACAGACCAGTTTTAAATTAAAAGATTGGTTGTCATTGGACTCCTGTAACCATAACCTAAACACTTTAAAACTGCAACAAGTGATTCCAGACGTGTTTACATCAGTGCACTGTGAATCTTTCTGTTAAAGGGCTAAATATGAAATATTTATATGAAGACAAATGCATGAATATCTCATGACATATTTGATTTCATATCATACAGACATCTTGCAGCCAGTGTGGGTGATAAAAATGATTCATTTTGTACTAACAAATGTTGGTGATTACATGTGACCAGATAAAGTTAATCTGCAATCCATGTTCAACTTTTTCAAGATAAACACAGCAAGACGTGAATATTTTGTGAAAAACTATGGTTTCTAGGCTTTATACGAATCATATCTGATATTTTATATCAATTTAATAAATGATTGGTTTTAAGAATTCTGAACAAAATGTGAATCATGTTTTTCAAGACTACACTAAAATCTTTTATCAGCTGCAGTGAATCTAAAGTAAATATTAATCTGTCATGTAAAGATCCTATTTGGTGCATGTTCTAAAATGTCCTCTTAATTTCTACATTTCAGTTGAAAATGATAATCATTTCTTTAAATGTGTTCTGTATGAGTTATGCAAGTAAAATCAATTTTACCTTAACAAACTGAGCTAAAATATTTCAACCCTGACACGAAACATAATTAGCAAAACTTATGGAGCACTGGGTAGGATGTGGGTGGGGGGTTTATGTTATTGCATACAGTACATTGAGTATACCATGGCTAGTATGAGGTAGACATGAACCTATGTCATGGGTGGTCATTTCATGCCTCTCAGAACAGAACAGACATTACGGATTATAGTAAACAAAGAGCCTACAGTGTATACAACATAGTGTGCTTTACTTTGAAACGTTAAATTATAAATAGGACAGATTTACAGAATAGATATCTGAACTTACTCTAAAGGTATCAGTTACAAGGACATACATATCAGTTTCTTGTATTACACTCTAGCTAGCACAGCTTAGTTTGACTGCAAGTGTTAATCCATGTGTGTGAATATACTACGTTTAGAGACACACATAGTAAAAAAGCATTGTACATTACTATGATTAGATTGTCGAGTTATAAAATTGAACCATGTATTTGGAAAAGTTTCTTTACATCCATTTTAGTGGTGGTCTTTTGCTGTTGGGGTGAAACATAATTATGCAGACTTACTGATGGGTAAAATAGCATTTCTGAACAATATTTTTTAGTGAAATTTTGCATTAATATTTGCAATCAAAATGGGTGAATATGCAATGATTTTTGAAGCTTTCATCCTCTTACAATGACAATGACAATGTACATACTGGCATCAATACACTCCTCATCTTCATTTGGTGTGATTCTACATACATCACCTTCTTTATAATACCACCCATAGTAACCACCGCTCTCAACCACATTAATTTCCTCAGCTGTAGAGTCACCAACATCACCACAAAACATCACATCTGCATCATCGTCATCACCTAGTAACAAAAGAATCAGTCCATCTTGAGCTTCAGTTTCCATGACGACATAGTGAATCCTTCACACAGCAGATGATGATTTTCTCATGCAAGTCAAATCCATCATCTCATATTAAAACTAAATTGTTGACTGTGTACACAAAAATATCAAATAACCATAGCAACCAAATCAGTTTGACGAATTTTGAACTTTTTTCTACTATTTTTTTCTGATCATGGGATGACAGTTTTACAACGTTTCTTCTTTTATGATCACATTGTGTATTATATGATGCATGAGCTAAGTTGAACAAAAAATATGGAATATATATTCTGGTTGTTCTACATCACAACAACATGCATCTATGTCATGACAACACGTGTCTACATCACTGGTTCTGCTGTCCTTGACATATGAGTCAAAACATTCAAAATTGCCATTACTTTCTTTGATATTACTGGCGCTGGTACAATTATGTTATTCTCCAATATTTTTCTTCATTCAGCCAGAAAATACTCGTTACCTAAGGGTTGTCACTACTGGTGACAAAGACCTCTTAGGTCACTTGTATTTTCCTTGACTGAACAAAGAAAAGTATTGGGGAATAACATCTAAACATTTAGTTTAGTCTCCAGGCATGAGCTGACATAGTCACTACCAAATTTGGTCTGACTTCTATTTTACCATCAACATTTTTCAACAAATTGAACTTTTTTCATCGCAAAAATTGAAATTTTCTACTTTATTTTGTTTTGAAAAGTTTAGGCCATAGTCTATTATATTTATAGTAAATCTCTTTCATGGGAACTTACTTGACATTTTGTTCTTCAATCAAAAATTTAATCCGAGAGATTAAAATAAAAATCTAATTCAATAGACGATGAATGCACATAATTTATTGAGATATACCAAATTATACAGTGGAAAATAAACAAACTATGATAGACACAAACTAAAACATTTTATTGATACACAAGTGGGTTACCTTGTTGTGTAGATGTTATCACCCTGTAATTAAGATAGTGTAGACACTGAATGAAGTTGAATGTGCCATGTACCACTTGAGGAAAACTTACTACTTGAATTACTGCCCCACTGTGAGTGTAATTATTTCAAAGTCCATTGATTACTAATATATCAACATGTCGTAATAACAATTTTCCTTTGTGTGCATTCACTTGTTGATTTACCAGTACCACTTGAGATTTGTCACTGTACACACCCCTTGTCACTTGACTTGTGAGTGTGTTTACGCATGTGTGTTTGTGTATGTGTGTGTGTGTGTGTATGGATGTATGTATGTATGTATGTATGTATGTATGTATGTATGTATGTATGTATGTATGTGTGTATGTATGTATGTATGTATGTATGTGTGTATGTATGTATGTATGTGTGTATGTATGTATGTATGTATGTATGTATGTATGTATGTATGTATGTATGTCTGTCTGTCTTACTGTCTGTCTGTATGTATGTGTATGTATGTGTGTGTGTATATGTATGCATGTATGTGTACATGTGTATGAGTGTGTTTGTGTATGTTTGTGTATGTATGTGTATGTGTATGTATGCGTATGTGTGTGTGTGTTGCGATTTTTAGCAAAGAGGAATCTTCCTGTCTATAAAGTGAACACTTTACCTTGATCAATTCCTGTACCAAAGGAACATCTCCATGGATTGCGAAATCCAAAGGCAAATATTTCAGGTCTAGCATTAGGTTCATCAATGAATGGATTATCAGATGGAATAGTGTATGGAATATCATCATTATCAGTGTCTACATCAATACGGAGTATTGACCCTAGCAGGTTTGACCTAGGGATAAATAAAATGATATCAAATGTAAAATTATAACTGAAAATCAAATATTAGGTACTTTACAGGATTTTGACGAAATAATAATTGGAATTATATCCAATCTTCAAATGCAAATTATCCGAAACAACCAAACTGATAAATATTACATTGTCTTTCAAGTGCATGAGACTGGGCAATGTAATTTTGATGTTTTATTTGGAAAATGTTTCCAACTCCATTTGGAGTGCCAGGTTGTTGGGTGTACCTGGCCCCATACCAATGTTCAATGCCAGTTTTTTCTTATTTTATTTATTTATTTATTTATTTACTCTACAACCCATTTCAATTTGAGTATGAGAGACAATTAAAAGTCTTAAAAAAATATACACACCAAAAATACTTTCAAGAAACAAAAATCAACAGATATATACAGAAATTTCAGACAGAAAACATATACATTATACACAAGTGGGAAAAGAATATGCAAGGGCGTAACAGATTTTATAGTCACACAACTAGTTTAAATTAAAAGTTGTCTGATGCAAGCACAGACAAGGAAGTCTTGGCTGTGATGCAATGATAGTTAAGGTTTTATAGTCACATATCTAGTTTAAATTTAAAGGCTTAGAATTTTATAGTCACTAGTTTAAATGAAAAGTTCTAATGCAAGCACAGGCAAGGAAGCCTCTATTTGCCAAGAATACAGTTAGGGTTTTATAGTCACACATCTAGTTTAAATTTAAAAGTTGTCTTACACAAGGATGCAATTAGGGTTTATAGTCACCCAACTAGTTTAAATTCAAAGATATCTTAAGCAAGGGTACAAAGAAGGTTTTATAGTCATACAACTAGTTTAAATTAAAAGTTAGAATGTTTTATAATATCTATCCACAGTCACAAACTGTTCATCACTTTTTTAATGACTTGTATAAATTCATAGTGTTATTTTACAGTACTCTGTTAAAAGTCAATGAAAGGTGTCGTTGACTACTGGGCATTAGTCATAGACATGGATAACATACTTATCTATAGCAGTTTGTTCATCAGCACCACCATAGCCAACTGATATATACAAATAACCGTCTGGTCCAAACAATAACTGTCCTCCATTCTGTCCTGCTGCTGGCTGATTAATTTCTAACAGGATTTTCTCTGACTCTACGTCTGCCTAAAGACAAAAAGATATGACAGTGAGTCTGATTATTCACTGTTTCATAATAAACTGCAATAATCATAGCATTAGTTTTGATTTTGAGTTGTGTTTTGTTTTGCATTTTTTTCATTCTTGGGTTTAACCTAAAAAAAAATGTCTTTTTGAGGTTGCCTAGTTGCATTTGTTTAGAGGTTAAACCCTGGAAGAAAAAAAGCTCAAAAAACAGGAGGAAAACCCTCAAAATCAAAACAAATAGTTTCATAACTGATGCTATATCAGCTTTTAGAAACATTACACATAGAAATACATATATATTAATGACTTTCTATCCATTTAACATGTACAAGAATCTGTAAATTGCATGGAAAAAAATCTAAACTAGAATTATTTACAGCTACTCACAACTAACTGTCACAGCTCTCCACTGTATTTCATTAGGTCATATTGGATTTTGGCTAAATACAAATTCTTTTGATCCATGATTGAGTGATTGATTTCCAAATGCTTTAGCATATATTTTAGATTAATTGATTGATTGATTGATTGATTTCCGAATGCTTTAGCATATATTTTAGGTACTTATATGAAGTTTCGAACCGGTATATAAAATCAATTACCTTGTCTGGTAGTTCTGACACTGAAAATCTTGACACTACACTCCGGTGATCATACATTTCATCTGTAGCTACTGCACTATAATACACATAGAAGTAGCCAGTTTGTGGATATTCTGGGTGAAATACCAAACCAAGCAGGCCTCTCTCATCACCTGGAGAGTCTGTGGTTAATACTTTACTTTGGATGTCAAGATAAGAGTCTTCTAACAGTGTGCCGTCTTTTTCCATGATTTTTATTACACCAATGTGTTCAACAATAAATAGGCGATCAGTGTCATCATTTGAATGGGTTATTGTCAGTGGATTACGTAGTCCTACAGCAAGTTCTTGCAGACAAACACAATCCAAATTCCCCAAATTTTCAGTACTTCTCTCTTGACATTTAGGATAGCATCTTTCATCATCTCCATCACCTGTTGCCATGACATCACATAGTGCTGATGCATTAGATACATTTGCTGCCAGCAGACGCGTTGAGACTTCCGGACATGTGCCAATGTATTCACCGCAGAAGTCAGCGCATAGAGACGGCAATTCTTTGAAAGTGGTATCTTCCCCGTTTTCGATGAAAATGTCAAAACTAAATGGGGAACACTGCATGCATGTCAGATTCTTGTAGTGATCATAACAGTACGCAGGCATGCTGTCGCCATCCTCAAGTTTTTCCCACTCACTCTCAACAAATACTTTCAGTTCGCTATCTTGATCAGCGGTGCAGCAACCGAAATCGGCGAAAGCAGTGCAGAATTTTAAAGTGTCTGCCGGTGCGAACGGCGCTCCTGAGTCAATACACTTTGGTCGGATGGTGTCTGTCGAAACAAAACACATCAAACTTGTGGCAGTGCAAATGAAAATGAATTGGAATAGAGAAGTAGACATTTTGAAAGGTGAGTATAGGTAAGGGGTTGGCTCGCCCACCACAGGAACGCTTT
This sequence comes from Glandiceps talaboti, assembly GCF_964340395.1. Taxonomy (NCBI): domain Eukaryota; kingdom Metazoa; phylum Hemichordata; class Enteropneusta; family Spengelidae; genus Glandiceps; species Glandiceps talaboti. The sequence goes on along the minus strand of NC_135556.1, from coordinate 24,674,499 downwards.
TGAATAACAATCAGGAATCACTGAGGTGAACATGTAACTTTTTTGCCTTTTTAAAGTGGAATCGTCCAAAGACCAAATTCACCAAGAGGGATGCCCATTATAGTAAGAAATCTTTGCCCGTCGATTTACCTACAAGCTGAATGTGATTGTGAATGAATGAATGAATGAATGAATGAATGAATGAATGAATGGAAGTAAGGACAAGTCTGTTTCAATGACATACAATAGTGTAAATCTGGACGCTTTATTTCATAAACATAGACATCCCACTACTCATCGACCCCATAATTAGTATTAGATGGGCCCATACATCTCTGCCAACCACGGCACACATATTAGTATACAGTGGTGGTGCTCAATGTAACGAGTGCATTGATTGGTTACTTCTTATTTTCCCACGAAAAATCAAACTTGGAGTGTCTGATCAAATTTGCGAACTCGACTGCGTTTTAAACGTTTATAAACAACATTATGGCGGAGTCCGTGACTAAAAAGAGAAGGAAAAGTGGTAAGTCTCAACCTCACCAAAACTAAATGATGATATTCTCCCCGAAAGTGATTCGTATATTCGTATAAAACCAAGGACATTATAAACCGAATTTGTAAAATTGTGTTGTTGTGTATGGTTTGCACGCTTTCTAGACGTTTCGGCATCTGTACCCTCGTCCCCAGTCATTTCGGCACAACTTTCTCTGTACCCTGGACGTTTCGGCACCAGCACCCTAGGAATAGTTCTGCTTCCTTGCAGACTGTGCACGAAAAAAGAAGGGACGACGTACTTCGTGTGCAAGCAGGAGCCTTTTTACTAGTTTTAGTCCTGCTTGCAGACGGTGCACGGGTCTAGATTACACGAGTCCTGCTTGCATACGACCATGGATGAATTAGTGTCTCACTAATACATCCATGGTACGACTTTACTCGAGTAAGTCGTCCCTTCCTTATCCATGTTGAGGGTCATGTCAGTAATCTAGACCCATGCACCGTCTGCAAGCAGGACTAGGAAGGACGTACCTCCATGGATATAGTATTCACACTTCACACGACAGGGTCTATGGGCAGACAGAGGAATAGGAGATCACACCTATGTAAGGTATAATAAATGACAAAATATTGGTATGATATTTGTTAGACTTTTTAGAGGCAGTTTATAAGCCACCATGTACCTGCCACTACTATTTGTAAACTAACATAAACTGAATTTCCTCATTTTATCATTAGATATTGAATCGGATATTATGAAAGAAAGGTTACAAAGATGGTTGGAGGAAAAGAGGTCAAGCAAACAGCAACAGTTCCTGAGAAGCAGGTATGTGCATGTCTATGATTTTGTCCATTAATAGTAGTAAATATGAATTGTACTGCACTGTGGTCATATTTATTTTGGCACATGCAAAATGGCAATTTAGGACGTATCAGCAACATTTAATTTGACAGACAGTGTAAGGGTAATCATAGATATTTCTTGTCCATTGTCTATGGGTAAATTAAGCATTTCTTGTAAATAACCCGTCCAGTCAGTTTGCTGGATGCAACCATGGATGTAACTCTTGTTGACACCTTTCACAACAGTTGAATATAAAAATATGACACTGACAGTTTGTATTTAGTATGTTAGCAGGACTTATTTCCACAGAAAAAGCTTTTTTGTGTGTATTCAGCTAAGATAAATCTAGTGCCGAAATACATACAAGCACAGTATATCATTTTGGTGTTTTTTGCCAGAGTGTGTTTTTTGTTGTTGTGCCAGAGTGTAAACAGTTTTTACTTCACACTTAAATTTTAATCCTCATCCAAAGTGGACATTTAAAGTTCTTTTATTCTTCTCAATTTCAGTACCAAAACTAAGCAATGTAAAAGACATGAAGACAAGGAACAAAGATCAGCCCATAAACTTCCAGGAAGCAAATCTGCACAGAGTGACCAAAAAGTGAAAAAACACAGAGTACAAGAACATATGGATGATGATGATGATGATGATATCATGTAAGTGTTTAATTTTGGTATCTAGCTTTGTTTTATCACTTTTGAAAATAGATTCTTTACTACTACTACATTCACAATGTCTATCAATGCAGTAATACATCCCACATGAAATGATTGTCTCTTGGCTATTCAAGATTGGTGAATGTGGGCTCTCCATTTAATTCTTGAAAACACATGGGTAATATATAACATACTGAACCCTTCAAAGGCTGATACCCTATATATAGGGTGTGATTACATAGAGTTACAGAAACCAAGTCATTAAAGCCTGGCACCCTATATATAGGGTGTGATTACATAGGGTTACAGAAACCAAGTCACTAAAGCCTGATACCCTATATATAGGGTGTTATTACATGGAGTTACAGAAACTATTACCATCTATAAAGATGCTTGTCATTTTCCTACAGGGAGAAGCTGGAACAATGGAAGGTGATGAAAGGAAAACAAGAAGAAGTAAAACGACAGAAGAGACGACCTCCTTGGAAGGGTTCTGGTATTCTAACACCAAGTTCTAACATCAAACTTGCAAGTCATTCTAAACATACTGCTAAGGCTTCTGAAACAATGACAAAGCTGTCAAAGTCAAAGAAATCGTTATTTTCAAGTAGTCCTCACAACAAAGTGAAAGTACAGCCAGTAACTGGACAACTGATCTCTCAAAGTGAAATGGACAGTAGGAAAGAGAATTCGCCATCTACATCAAACTCTTTAGTGCTTGGTGCCTGTGAAATCTCCATTTTGGATGATGGACAAGATACAGGAAACAAAGCAGATGATTTATGTAAAGACTTACTGACAAGAAAGTCTGTCCGATTTACAAGTCCAGTGAGAAGAAGTCCTCGCTTGGCAATAATAAAACAACCAAGATTTCATGGAGAAGAAGGCACAGCTGATACATCTGGGACATCTTTGGATTACAATGACAAACAGCTCGACATGGGGTATTTATTTTGCATTTTGCATTTAAAAAATGATTTTATCATGGCTTCCTACGAATGTCCAAGTCCTTGTTTGAAACTCAGTAAATTGCAAAAGATTAATATATGTGTAAAATGTTTGTTATTGTATGTACAGAAACAAACAAACTGTTTCTACATTTTGAGCTTTAGAAGATTGTCTTCCTGAAATTTGTTTATATCAAAGCCCTCCATCGGTTTGACTGTTTCCAATGACATATTTTGACTTAAAATAACTGGGTTTATGCTATTTACAGGAAAAGACTTGAATTATGGTTGGCTGCCAAAGGTAAAACTCCTTCAAAATACAGCAATGTGATTAAAATTGATGAAAAACTAAAGAAGAAGAAGAAAAAGTTGAGATCTCGACGAAGTATGCCAGCCATTAGGCAGCCGCCTGTATATACAGCTGAGGATGAAGGACCACAAAAACAATACAGTCTGGAGGCAGAAGATATTGGTAGACATGGTGCAATGAAATGTGGTTGGAAAAAGAAGGTTATGGGGAACCTGGATGCTATGTTAAATGACTGCTTGACTCTCATAGATACAGTGAGTTATTGCCTGTACATTGATCAATGTTGAATCCAGTACCAATTTCACTAGTCACTAGTACTGCATACTGGGTGTGTGTGTGTGTTGGGGGGGGATACTCTTGACACATTGAGGACAAGTATTTTAAGCATGAATGATGAGTTAACCATATTTGTTGTTGGTGACATTTACTGTTCAGGCTTTGATTTGACAGCTTTGGGTAAGTGGTTTTAAAAACTACTTGTCTCAAAGGGTAATTGCTTATCAAGTATATGATCTGTGTTTCAGGACTGTCCTTTAGAACCATTGATTTTCTAATGTTTGATGTGTGTTTCAGGACTGTCCTGTAAAGCCATTGATTATCAAGTATATGATCTGTGTTTCAGGACTGTTCTGTGGAGCCATTGATTTTCTAATGTATGATCTGTGTTTCAGGACTGTCCTGTAGAGCCAGTGAAAGAGTGGTTATCAAGTGTATGTGGTAAAAATTTGATGATGTTAAAGTGTGCCAAATACTGGATATGTAAAGCCAAGATTATCATACGAGATAGTGGTAATCAACATGAAGTTATAGATTGCTTTGAAATGGCTATCCAACATGATGCTGAGGTGAGTCAGGTGGAATTGTACAAACAGAACAAAAGTACAGCTTGGTCTAGACTGGAATCTGGTAATTCCAGGAAACTAGACAGGTGTGCTACCAACTTTGCTACCTTGGCTTATGTCCTTAACCTACGATATTAACCCCTGTCTTACCACAAAATTGACTCCTTAGTATTCATACACATTGTAAATTTTGTACTTGAATTTCTCTTCCAACAATTATGCGACAGTGTCTAGAATGCCAGTCAGATACTTATGTGTGAATTTTGAAATAATCAGATATTCAGTTCATTTATTAATATTATTCCATATTATTTTTAATTCAGTGATTCACATTTGTATGTGATCACATCTCCCTCCCCAGATATGAGTTAACAACATCTAATATCTTTCTTTCTCGACTTCCATGAAGCGCATGAAAAGTTTAAGTTAGTTGTGCATTGTGTGACTTGGTATTATCAAAATAATTAAAGCTACCAATAACCTTGTATTTTACACCAATCTTGTGTTGTGTTTTTGAAGATCATAAGTTTTGAATGTATGTATGATAACAATAGTCTGTGTTACCCAGACTATGACCTCTGGGGGCTCTGCTATGAGACAGGCGAGACTCTGGGGAAATGTAATCCAAAGTTATCCACACCGGATCTCTCGCCCAGAGCAGTGTATTCTGGGGAATATTTCACGTCCAACATTGCACACTGAATGATTCAGGGTCCTCCATGTCTGGTTATCATGTATCAAGTAACTAATATATCTTTTTTTACTTACAAAGAACAGGCTTCGTAAGTCAATTTTTTGTGACTTGGATTGGAAGATATGTACTGCATTACTTCCAGTGCGCACAACTTGGGATTACATTTCTCCAGACTCTCGTCTGGGTGGTATCCTAGTAGAGCACCTAGTGGCAAGAGTCTGGGTAACCAAGACTATGATAACAATAATCATTCAATGCCAAATGAAGTCTGAAGTTGAATTTTTTTTAATGCAAAAACAGTTCACATAAGAATATAAACAGATTATGCTTCTGTCATTCAGTGAAGTAAACATTGCACAAGAAGAGAAGATGGTCTATATTTTAGGAGGCATTCACCTTAATATTTCTCCCTTTACATGTAATTTCAGCCCATTGAGGAAATCAAAGCTGCCTTGGTAGACTTTGTCAACGGTTCTGAATCAAGTATTCCTGCTCCACAACACAGTCTGTTAACTCCAACTGTTGGCCAACAAGGTTCACCACTACTACCACCAACTACTACATCATTAATAGACGAGTCTTGTTCATCACTCCAAGCTACTCATACACCTAGACCGTTCCCAGAACCAGTTGATCTTCCAAACTCACATCTTTTAAGAGGCTCAGTTAGACAATCATTTGACAATGACAGCAATATGGAAAATTTGTTGCTGCCTTCATCTGGTATTAAATACTGTGTTAGTAAGACTCCCTTGTTTAGCAGGTGAGGATCTTGTTTATTTTATCCAGGCAAAATGTATCAGAACTCATTTTACAAATTTGACTGATGACTGGCGCCACCTTTGTTGATTGCAAAACTTCTTTTGTTTTATAGCAATTTCCCTTATCAAGTAGATGTTTTCCACAAGTCCAGAAAAACTTATTCCATTGATTGTCACAATTGCACAAATGATTAGCGCCACCTTAGATGACTATAAAGCTTCTTTTGTTTTCCATCTAATCTGGCACACCAATGTGAATTACATTAGTCCAGTTGGGAAAAGATGTTAGCGCCATCAGAGGTGACCAGTTAAAATCTTTCTTCTTCTAATCTCTATGTGCAGACCTTTACTATGTATGTTGATCATTTTGATTGTAGATGTAATCTGTAAACTGTCGCCTTTTTCTCATAATTTTTATTTTCAGGAACCAGAAAGGATTTGTAGGGAAGTCAGCTTTGACTCCAATGGCTGTTGTAACACCTGTACGTCGGTCAGTTAGACTTGAACAGTCAAGTGCTACAAAGGTTGGAGCTACTCGGAGCCATGATACATGTGTGAACTCACTGTGGGAGCTGACCCCAATTGAAATGAAAGGCTTCATATACAAACCAAATAAAGCTCTGGAGGCCGAGTTTGATACCGTCGTGGAAGTTGACAGTGATGCAGATTACTGAATATGTCTTATGGTACTTTCCATTTTCCAACTCCAAGGGGAAAGGGGGGGGGGGGGGGGGTGGAACTAGACAAATCATTCTTTGATTACTTTAAGTCAAAATTGTTACTTTCATGGGTTATTTATTGCATATTACACTGCCATTATATTTGACTTATTAAATATTATTGTATAATTATGTAAATATATTATTTTTTTGGTCACTGCTTGTTGTAATGTTGTATTCTACCTAAAACTAGTAGTCACTCACCATGATTGAATTCATGTACACATTATGCCATAATGTATATAATTCAAGATTTATTCCCATGCCATGATAATCATATAATACAAGCACTGCATAATGAATCCAAATGTGCAATTTTATACTTCTTTCTTTACTTGGTGCAAGAGGTTTCTAATATTATACTGTTATGATAAATGATGTCAGTTTGATTCATTTCATGGCTATTGTATTAATAGTAATACTGGACTGTAATTGAGTTATCTTGTAATCCCTTCAAGGCATGCAATGCAATTAAAGAATATATGATTACTTTTGTGTATAATTAGATATCATTACCCAACATTTTCTATATTCAGCCAAGAAAATTCCAAGTAATCTAAGGGGACTTGTGACTATGACTTTGAAAAAAATGAAATAATGGCAATTTTGATTGTTTTGAATCATATTATGACCACCACAGAACCAATGATATAGATCCAGGTTGTCATGGCATTGAAAGACTTGGGTATAGATCCCATATTTTTTTGTACTTTTTCAAGATACACAACCATGACACATTTTGTTATGCTGACGTGAGGAAGAAATCAGATAGTGTACATTAGGTAGTGTTACTGTACAGAGCAGAGTGGTTTACAAAGATGTTTATATGGCATAAACTCAAGTCACTTGACATTTTATACATGGCAGTACTTCAAAGGATAAATGATAGGTGTTAGAAAGTAGAGACAAGTCTTCCCTTGGTCCCTAGAGTTGAATTTATCTAATTTTGTTTTCAGGCATTCATTTCTTATTTATCTGTATCTTTTTGTATGTAAAATAGTCTTCATACAGTCCACAGATCTGACTTTGTAAAGTTTATCATGGCTTTGAAATCCACTTCTTTGAAGTACTCCAATCGATGACTGCAAATGTAAACAGAAAGTATCACATTATATTAGTGGTTTGTCATCATATTTGTAATGATGTATGTCTGTATTACTAGAATAGGTTTGTTTATTTGAAGTAGAATTCTGTTCTGAAATTAAATTCTATATCTGTAATTTGATTTTCTTTTTGGATATCCTCTGAATGAGCATGGTTAATAGTCTATATTTTCTTTCTTTGTCTGTTTTGTAATTGGATCTATTACCATATATCGGGGTATATTTAATTTCTTTGTCTTTATGTCCTGAAGCATAATACTGATATTATATATTAAAGATATAAATGTATGTTTGACAGTATTCTGTAGTTCATAAATCCCTAGATGTGATGTTGATTGAAAGACTTGTTTGTGTTCCGCATGGTTGTTTATGTGACAACAATGTAGAGTGCAAACAAACATGAATCATTCAGTCTTGAAATGATTAGACTGTTGGGGGTCTCAAATGGGGTCTGGGGTAGGCAATATTGGCCACACACCCCTATCAGAGTTGGCCACTGGTATCCTCCCCAGGGATGTAGAGCTCCAGAAACATGGATGTGGTACAGTCCTTGTACAACTCACATGGCTGAACATATGTGTTGTAGTTTCACTGAGTAGTATGCAAATTATCTTTCTTTTCAATGTATTGTCCTCTTCCCCCTCCCCCTCCCCTTAATAACACTGATTTCTTTCACAGACCCTTCAATCATCCCAGTCCATTGGATAAATTGCCTTGAGGTTGGGGCATGGGTGGTAATGTTCACAGTTTAGTCTTATTGTGAATCAAATGACACATAGGTGAAGCTATCCATTGGGATAACAAGATAATTGCCTAAGGGGGGGGTGTAACATGTCTAGTATTCAGGGACACCTAATTACAGCACCTATTGTAATGAGAATGTACAAGGTCATTCTATCACACCATGTGTGGAAATGCTTACAGGCATCCAGGTAATATTTAATAGTCAATACAGTGTGGTTTTTTAATGGTTATATAATACACAGTTCTATCTTTCAAGTGTTTGCTGTCCAATGGTGAAAAGAAGGCAAAAAATAATCTTAGCCAATTTTTCTTCAACTGGTGAAGCATCTTGCACTTAGTAAATGGGGGGGGGGGGGGGAGGCTAAAGTTGCAAGTTGAAAGGTGGAGTACTTTTTACACAATCTTTTCCCCTTTTTGTTTGATTTTCAATGTTTGGAACAATGATCATCTTTGATTTGACGCTATTTTAAAGTTTCAGCTTTACTCCTAAACATATCTTAGTTTTTACTTTACAAACCTGACAGTAAACAACCGGGAGACTTAGGCACATGTTCTATCTCATAAATTGATAATCCAGAAATGAAATTTTTGAAAGTGCAATCAACACCTAGTTACAATGATGAATATGTATAAAAACATGACACATCGCCGAGTTGCAATGATGAATACATAGGAAAACATGACAGGTTACAATTAAAAAAAAAATATTTGTTGTCAAATCTGATGTTTGATTATCTGTTGTGATCCTCTGAATTTAATGCATGAGAGGCAGTATTAAGATATAGAATATTTGCATAAAATGAAGAGGGGGTGGGAATATATAAGTTGTTATTTTACTAAATAGTGCTAACTTCCCTAGACATAGGAATAACAGAGTTACATGTATGTATCTATACTCACAAATCAGGCTCAGTATATGCATCAGCTTCTACTGGATATAATGATTCATACACTCTGCTATTGCCAGACCCATGTATAGCATAGGCATTAAACTTGGTGGTATTAGGAGGGAAATACTCCATGGGAAGTTTAGCCACACCAGTCCATGTATTACCCCTTAGTGTAGCTTGGTAATCTAGTACCAATTCATCCTACAGGTGCAAAAAAAAATAAAAAAAATTTAAAAAAAATATTTGGAGGGAAATACTCCATGGGAAGTTTAGCCACACCAGTCCATGTACTACCCTTTAGTGTAGCTTGGTAATCTAGTACCAATTTCATCCTACAGGTGCAAAAAACAAACAAAACAACAACAACAACAACAACAACAAAAATTTGCACCCTCTAAGAATATGATATATGTAGTGATATGGAATACCTTTACCTTTATGTTTCCTGATAAAGTCGGTCTAGTTTTTATTCTCATATACCTAGCTGTGGACACAAGTACCCAAAGATTTGATGATCAAACAAGATGACATAAATAAGGAAACTAATTTTATTCCTCATATTTTATCAAATATTGATTTTTTCAAGACATGCAATCTGAAGATCTTGCTTTATGCAAATTAGTATACTTGTGGGGTCAAAGGTCACATCAGCCAATGGTACATACAGACTGCAGTAGACTGATTTATGTTCTATGAACTACTAAAAGCCAATGGCTTGGACAATCCTAGTTTAGTGCTATCTTTCATCCAATCTCAAGATCTCTTCATGTTGGCATCATCCAGACTAAGACAAACCCAGTTCAGATTAGGATTAAAGCATGGGTGAATAAAAAAGTTATCTGGCATAAGTTGAGAAAAAGTTTGTCATCCTATTTAATACGTATGGCTCCACTGATAAGCTAAGAAGCTGGGATTGAATTCCTAGACTTTAGAATTAAAAAAATTGTAGGACAAAACGGGCATGGGGGTTGACTTACATACTGGTCATGTGGTTACATTCTGTTTAGAATCTCCAAGGCTTTGAGGGTGGAGAAACATGGCCAGGGCTTTGAGAATGGAGTGACATGGCCAGGGCTTTGAGAGTGGAGTGATATGGCCAGGGCTTTGAGAGTGGAGTGATATGGCCAGAACTTTGAGAATGGAGTGACATGGCCAGGGCTTAGAGAATGGAGTGACATGGCCAGAGCTTTGAGAATGGAGTGACATGGCCAGGGCTTTGAGAATGGAGTGACATGGCCAGGGCTTTGGGGTGGAATGACATGGCCAGAGTTTGAGAGTGGAGTGACATGGCTTTGAGAGTGGAGTGACAATATGGAATTTTACAATCTAATTAAGAGTAATGAAATATGACTTGAACTGATTTATTTGATGCATTTGTATTTGCAGATTAATGAACTTTCACCTCTCATCACATCCAGTTTTCACATGTCAAGGAAACTAAGTGAGTGTTGATTTCATTTTGAATTATGGTGAAATAACCCCTTACACTGGTAATGATGGCGAAAATGATATGTGTACATAAGGATAAGTTGATGGAAACACCCCCAGTAGAGTAGAGTACTACTAGTACATGGCAAGCCCTTTTGAAGTTGTAGGTTGTTGGCTAGGCAAATCTATGAATGATAAGAAAAAAAATGCTAACAAGTGCCTCAATATATTTGAATATAATGACAAAATAAATGTTATAATTATTGAAACAACATATGCAATGAAATAAACATTCAGGAAATATTGATTACAAAAGACTCCTCACCTTAAACATATTTCTGAATCCATTCAATGCAAGTACAAGATGTTGACCATGTCTGGAGAAAAGAGAGAAAGAAAACCAAATATATACACAGCAAGAGGAGTACAGTATTAGAGTTTTTGTACAGCAAATAGTATCAATTCATAAAATTTATAACAATGTAAAGTTTTACTCACGGGCAAAGTTCAACTTCTAAGTATTTGTTGTTTTCACCCAGGAAGAATGCTTCTACAACTGTAATAAATCATTCAAGGTAGGTGATATTTTGTGATCAAACTTCCTTTATTTTCTTGTCCAGACAGCTACCTGGCTTAATAATGTTATTCACCAGAACTCAGACCACCAAACAACAGCCAGAGTCTCCTATTTATTTTCCAACTTATACAGAATCTTTAGAACCATTCCTTGTTGCATGAAACTGAATACTGAACATAATGTTAACTACTTTCATATGAGTTGCATCAAAACATGGTCTGTCTACCTGCCTCTATATCTTAGATAATCTTTCTAAATGTCTGTCTCTGTCAATCCACCCACCATCCGTTCATCTGTCTTTCTATCCATCCATCCATCTAGCTAGCTAGCTAGCTGCCTGTACAGCAGTCTGGCTATAACACCACCTATCATATGATAGAGGGGTGTACTGTGGCAAAACTCAAGTTCTGTAGTCTTTTTGAGTCTTGATTGTGAAAACCTTGCTAATTTCAAATGTATAAATATTCTTCCGTCATCATCACCATCATCATCATCATCATCATCATCGTTATCACCCACCCATTACCTTCATAATCCCAAAGCTGTGGGAATGGTTTTCCAGGTTCTCCTTTAGGTGCTGGCGGATCATTGAAAAATGGTGCTGCTACTTCCATCGTGACAGTCATACCGTTGTCATGGTTACCTGACAATTTTATTTCAATGGGATTATGATCTATAGGAGTTGAATTCCATTGGGTTTTGATTTGGTATACATGTGTAGCCATGGTAACAAAACCACCTGCCAATTAACAAAACACTATCATTAAAATACATTAATTAGAAAAGAACAATGCTGGGTGGTATTGTCGCTGGATCGCTGTGATCATGTGTGATATTGTGAATGGTCCAATATACCACTATCATATTATAACTGCAGCAGCACTATGTTCAATCATTGGTAAAATAAACTGGAAATTTATGTCATTTTCTTTGGTCAATTGTTATACAAAGAATTCCAAATCTACAAATGTGTGCTACATCCGTTCTCCAAACCCGGATATCCTCGAACTTCAAGTTGGCCGCCAAGTGATTTGATGATACCAGACACGGGTACCAGACGCACACTTCCTGTCACCCACCTGTTGATTTACCTAATCCAAAATGGTATATACCTGTAAGTCACGTGATAAATGGTGTCAGCCATGTTTCCGTGTGATTTGCATATTACATTGGTATAAATTTCCAAAGCTTACTGAGTACACGCACGAAGAGAGCTGGTGTCAACCCGCATATTTACATTATTGTATTCAGATCAATCTCCTGTGAGCTCGTCATCTAATAAACAAGACAAAGGTAAGCGTGCATTGTATACGAGTCAAATAACTCACGGTTTTCCCCAAGAGACAGAAAATAACCACAACTTGGTCGTGGTCAACGACACTGTCTAGGCTAGGGCCCTGATTATAAGGTAACATTACGAACATCGGAACAGGTGGTGGTGGTGGTGGTGGTTGTTGCAAATATGTAATATTGCAGTATACCGTTACTGTATACATGTACCTCATTATTACTTCATAATGGGGTAGCACATTCAGTGTATGGTAAATTTAAATAGAGTTCTCTTTCAAATGCGGAATTCTGATAACTATACCTTGAGTTGTCGTTCGCTCACATTTCATCGAAGAAAAGTTTTCTTCGACTCTTGACTCTACAGCCACTACAATGTGTGATCACCCGTATAGCTCTACCGATGAACAAAGTGACACGTGAAATTGTACAAATTCTTGTTTGTTTGTTTTTCTCCTCGATAATAATCAGTTTTGAAAGAAGTGTTTGTAATTAGGCGAAATTTGGCGTGAAACACAGATAAGGAACTGTGAAACCGCGGGACTTTACAGAGTGTAAGTTATTCATAAAGACAGCCCCTACAATTAATAGGCAAATCAATAAGTTTTTAGACATGTTTAACAAAATCAATTGTTTACGCATTTTTTTGTGTCATCGTGGACGTAAACATTTGGTTGGTAAGTCTAGAAGACATCGAACCCGTACTTCCTGACAGGTAAACAAATGCCACTGTATTGGTTTTATTAACCTAGGGACTGTATAGGTAACCCAAGACCTTCCAACCTGGTCACTGGTGTAAACACTGAATGGAACAGTTATGAAGCTATTGTAGTATTGTGTAAAATAAGTAGTGTATTGGAATCTAAATATTTCTTTGTAGCATGTACAGCTACACACGTCTCCGTTACTATCTATCTGTCATGTTGACAAGATTTGTGTAAAATTGTATTCATGATTTCAACGACTGTGTGAGAATGAACTGCTGTTATAATTACAGTGGTTCCTTGATTCATGGAAGCATAGTCCACATACTATGCTTGTTTCCTCCCAATACCTTTGAAGAGCTGTATGAATGTGTAAACCTAATTTCATTGTATTGTCCCTTCATGGAACTTGAAAGTCATATTGGAAGTCTATGAAGGAAGTTAGTCAAATATTGGAGTCCTAAAGGAGGCAAATAATTCACAAAGTTTTCTGATCACATAGCATAAAGTATGTTCTTGCAAGAACATGTTTTTCAGGGATCATATATCTTAGCTCTGGATTTTGTTCCAAATAAATACATTTCTGTAAATAAAAAGTGTCACATTTATTTCCTTGACAACACTTAGTAGTAGTACTCCTGGCCATAAAAATTAAGTCTCTGTTTTTTGTTGTTGTCATGTTTTTTTCTTTTGGTGACAAACTTGTACTGTGACTGGATACCGCAAGTGAAGTCATTCCAACAAATTACAGCACTATAAATCTCTTAATAGTTTCAATTGTGTATCCGTATAAATCTACAAATTAAAGTACATGACAATCTTCTCTATATATTTATATTCTATTCCTCATAGAAAAAACACTTGTAAAGACACTCAACAGTTACCCTGGTACAGTGGTAGTTTAAGTGGCAGAACAAGGTGGCCATTGTTAGAGCATTAAATTCATATATCAAACTTGAAAAACTTGATGATCTTTCTTCAAAATTTCAAATATTACGATCTGAAACTTGAGAATTTAGCCCTTTAAATCTGAATGACTATGAAGGGAAGATTTAGTGTTTATAGATATATTTTGTAGTTTAAAGTTCCTAGTATTTGAGATCATTTATGTAAGTAATTGTGTAATGGCCTTTAGAGACCTATTTGATATTGATTTTATTGATTAACACATCATGAGAGCTTTACCCAAACAACAAAGATGTCTGACATCGTAGTTACTACTAGTAGAAAATATGTGATGGTGAACCCACTGACATTTGGTGTTACAAAGAGATAGAACTTATGGTTTATAATTGCACAGTTTATTTATTTCAACCATACAAAAAACAAACAATAATATATCAAAGGAAGAAATAAAAGTATCATAATAGAACTGGTCTCTCACTATTGATAGGTATACTAGTATATCTGACAAGTAAAGATGCTATTTAACAACATCATTGTAGTTTGGAATGGATAGTCCTAAGGTGGAAACTTTTACTAAACAGATTTCTGTATAACACTTTAGATTAGACACCTCAGTTCAGGTATACTCAGGCTCCCACTACCATACTGTATTGTCCAAAGGTCTCCTTAATTATATAATACATGTAATGACAAGTTTCCTTAAATTATGTTGGGTACTTCCGTGAAACTTTATCTGATTGTAACTATGATTTGTCATCCATCACTCAGTACAGATTATATAACAATCCCCATTGTTGGTTTGACTGACAATAGTTAAAAACTACCTAATTTTCCCCTCAGTGGGTACGGGTGGCAAAAGATAAAATCTACCTGAGCATACTAGTCATTTTTATGGGGAGTCCCAACCAAAATTGTGGGTTATGCGTAATGGTATTTCCCTATCTATTATTAGGGTTCCTAAACATTGTTCCCTGCATGCTTTTTTACAGAATTTTCAAAGGTTTGGTATGGTTTTTGTTACCCTTGTGTTTTATACATTTGTATAATAAATTCTATAGTTTTTCATGTCATGATTCCATCTTAGTCGTTGAATGTTATATCTCCTATTCAAATAACATAATCATTGGTATTTGTACCCACTGTACAATCTATAGTCAAATATTTTCCAGTTCCAAGATGACAAGATACATGACATGAGGTGAAACGATGTGATAATTTGGTTTGCTTGTATTGTCTTTATTGTATTTCAAATAACATTGTCATCAGTGATTAAATGATGGAAAGATATGCTGACCTGTTTAATTGTGAGTGATTTCAATTCATAGAACAAAGATTCAGAGACAAAGAAGGTTTTTACTACAAGTAAATCCGGGGTACGGTAAAGTGGGGACTTTATCAATTGCCAATCAAATGCACCTTTGTTTGAGAAAGGGAACATGTATATTTGTAAGTTCAAATGTAGTGTTATTATTTCAGTGATGAAGGCATGGTATTTCATTTACAGTAACTCCATATTTGGTTCACTGGGTATAATAACATAGACAACCATTGTTAATGTATGCTGACAACAATGTCAGGATCAGCATGTGAAGTGAACAAAGTCATGAATCAATTTGCAGGTCAGAGGTCAAGGGGGTTTTAGGCACACCTTCAGACTGTGTACCTGATAATTGACCAGCTCATTAAAAGGTGTGAACAAATAAATGACAATTAAACCAATGAAGATATTGGTAGAATAATGAGATAGCAAGATAAATGGTGAAGATAACTGTGTCATATGCTGCCAATGTATCATGTTATAATATTAAATAGACAGAACTTATTTATAGATGAAGTATTTTGAGGATTGTATGATCTACTAGATAGAACTTGTTGTCTAAAGTATTTGTAGGATTATGTCTCAAATCTGATATTTTATTAAAATAGAATACCTTTATACTCAGACTGGCTGTTTGAGACTTGTATCAATAAAAAAGATGATACTGGGGTATTGTTACTCAAACTACTCCAGGAACGATGTCATGACCAACATTTTTGGTATATCTTCATTGCCATACATAAGGTCAAATGTCAACTGCTAATGTAGGGCAAGGTTATCAAATAACCAAAGTTACAACTTGGGTGGATGACTTGATTTATGATTGGGGATGTCCCACTTGTTAGATGATGCATGTCAGAAATTCCAGGCATCATAGAATGTTGAACACGCAGTCCATCTATCACAGAGATTTTCTGGATGTCAATGTGGTTTCTAATTAAACCAATGGTAATGATACTGTATAGGAACTAGACTAAGAGATTGAGGGAGTGAGGTTAAAATCATGTAACTGTAGTGAAGTTTTTCCTGTGCTAATTTCAATCCATACAATGTTAGTCAATTAACTACATGTCATACTCATATATAGATGGGTGATTGCTGGAATTTATTGCACTATTTTAACTAACATCTGTTTGTACTAATATTACATACTAGTAACTGTACATAGTTATAGTGACATGAACCACAAAAGCTAACAACATTTCAAAATGAATAATAAGTCCCTTGATAGTTTTATTATACCAAATATCAATTGTTTGTTTATGTCACCAGCATATTAATCTTTGGAAATAAGTATAATATGTTTATAATCATAATTTTTGCTCTAAATAGGTCTGGTTGACACATACCTTTTGATCACATGCATTTATTTAGTACCATGATTTTAAATGAATAATTTTGGATTTTTAAATTTTCAAGATAAAAGTATTCACATCCCAGTACCCTAGTCCCCAGATTAATATCTGAAATGGTGAATACAGATCGGTTTCTTTATGGAAAGAAGATCATTTGAGGGAAAAAAAACATGATTTCATTTGAAACGAAGGAAATAGAGGTTTATAAAGAAATGGAAATGTTTTCAGGACATCATATTTTAATCAGATTCCTGTCCTGTCAAACAATTATATATGGATTAAACCTAAATAACATTAGTATGTTGTTTTAGTGTACTCTGTTGTTTAACAACAAGTAGACCAGCTGTCATATGTATCAATATGTGATGAGTATTTTTCCTAAATTTACACAATTTTACCTTTGTACAGAATGAAATATCACAAACAGTAAAATAGAAAAACATGGTCTTCACATATTCATGCTATTCACTAGTACTTAATAATGAAATTACAGTATACTTCGACTATATCCTAATTTCGTAACGATTATAAATGTAAATGCTGTAACAGTTGTCAACCAGATTTAGAAAACCAAGATTTTGTCATTCATAAATATGCTTATCAATATGCAAATCAACAAATAAGGCAATTATTCAAATTATGATATTGTAATAGGGAGAGCTATGAGATTGTGTTTGTAGTATTTATAATTTGATTAATGTAATAAATGTGTTCCAGTGCATGTTTCAGTGCAAGGCTTATGAAGCTGTGTGTATGTATATTTGTATATTAGATAGAGACCCATATAAAACAGTACAATATAAATAGCTGCCACTAGGTTCACTTATATGACTATCAGAATAGAAAGGTGTGGCAATAATGCAAATACTAAGTATATTCAAATTGTAAAAGTGTTTTTATTAGATGTTACACCCAAAATTATGAAATTAGAACAGGTTGTTGATATCATGATCTGTACTAGGAACAAT
Organism: Glandiceps talaboti; assembly: GCF_964340395.1. Classification (NCBI taxonomy): domain Eukaryota; kingdom Metazoa; phylum Hemichordata; class Enteropneusta; family Spengelidae; genus Glandiceps; species Glandiceps talaboti. Next base: position 24,656,963 of record NC_135556.1, on the reverse strand, counting down.
GGAAACAAATCATCTGCAGCAACTATTATATGTCAATATGTACACTAACTTTCAGTGTATATTTCTGTATATTTTTACTTTCTTCTGTTTTAGTAATAAATATGTTGTGTTCCTGGAGGCGCAACAAATATAAATAATTTTTAGAAATTTTAATCTAATATTATAATTAGAAATTGAATATCTGACTGCCAAGCAGGATTTCACAAGAACCACAACACTGTCTGTTAATATGATCACAACATTTCAATATTTTTATTTCATTCATCATTAAAATTTTCTAGGGTTACAGCTGTAAGACACTGGAATTATTTATAGCCAACCTCAAAATCCTCTTTTTTTCTTTTTCTTGTGTGCATTTCCCAGTCATTTTTTTCTGAGATTTTGTGCAATTTTTCATAACAGTAGATTTTTGTTATAAAATGGTGACTATGGTATAAAAGTACAATACATTACCAACTTCTGTGTAAAATGTGTTTTATAGTGAGACATCATATGAAACCACTAACCACTTTATTGCATCGCTAAAACAAAACTGCATAGTGAAGAGCTGAAGACCTGAACCACTTCTACATGTCACCAAAATAAAAAATTAAATTAAAAAAAAACAGTGGAGCTATTCTGACCGATAGGTCGCTTGTTAATAAATGTATTTTATTTTTCTTTGTTTTGGTACTAAGTATGTAATAGTGACAGGTAATCTCAGTAAATATGTTACGTTTACATAAATATGCTCTGAAGCCATAATATTCCATTCAGTTCTGAATTTTTTTATGTGGTCATCTCATGTGATGGATGTGTGGATGTTGTGAAGTTCAAACATCCTGAACATTGTTCAGAAATACCATAAACCACCATATGATAGACACATGTACATTTTACTAAATGTCTTTCCAATGTGGGATATTTTAATTTGTATTTACAAATAACAAAAATAAAATATTGTATTTTAATTTTGCAAGTCAAATTTTTCAAATATTTTCATTTTGGAAAAAATCAACTGAAATGATTGCTAGATTTTCAGTCCATGATAATTTATATATAGATTAGTTGGATTTGTCTAAAAATTTCTTGAAAGCCGCTAAGGAATATCTTGTTTGTTTTTGTAAATACACATCTGGTGAACATTTGTACGTGGGGAAACCCCAACATGTATTTTCTGTCACATTTTCTTGGCATCAGAGGAGTTATTGCTTTTTATTGTCACTGATCATATTACTTGAGTTGAACATTACTGACACCCGGGACTGAAAATTATTTTGTTTTTGTTGTTTGTGCTCCATAAGGTAAACACATGAATCTTTCAAACAACCAGTGATTGACAATAACATTGTGTGTATGACTAAACTGATAATAAATCAACTATGTGTTATTTGCAGGTGACATAATATGACAGAGTGTATGTGTATTTTTCATATCTCAACAAGTCACTGAGTTTACCTCGGATACAGAGATCAACTTGTGTGCTGACATTGTCACCAATATTTCATTGTTAGCAGTGAGTACATTTATATTTTATGTATTTGTATATTGTATCAAAATCGCTATTTCCTATTTTCTTACAGTGTTCTTCCCAAGATATTCTGTTCGTACAGCAGAACTTTACGTATATGTAAATGGCATAAATTAATAGAATTAGGACATGTTTATAGATTTTGGTTATTTTATAAAACTCATAATCTCAACCTAATTATTGATACAATAGATAAGGGATGGATCAAAGGTGAAATAAGACATGCATTGAAGACATTCATCATATTTGAGCTATAAGTAAAGTAGTGGCCAGGGTCTACACAAATTACAGCACTCTGAGAGTAAAATGGAAAATGTTGGCATTGTTCTGGCCTTAAGGGAACAATTTGAAGTATAGAAAATACAGTTGTGTAGTTCAACTAATTTATACTAATGGTTCACAAAAAGGCTTTTAAAGTTACTTTGAAAATAATCGGCATGAAATTATCTGTAGCATGCAGATTACTAATTTAGACTACCAGATTAGCAGTAGTCCAGGGCACATAGACTACTAAACATTGTATCTTGACTACAACATTAGCAGTAGTCCAGGGCATATAGACTACTAAACAGTGTATCTTGACTACAAGATTAGTAGTAGTCCAGGGAATACAGACTACTAACCATTGTATCTAGAGTACCAGTTTAGCACTAGTCGGAGTCCTACTAGTCCAGGACACATAGACTACTAAACATCATATCTACATGTAGCAGGCTACCAGATTTTTAAGGTGGTAGTCTGTATAAACAATAGCAAATTGTAACTTTATCAGTTCACTTGGCTGAATCTGACTATCCAGCACATAGGTTAAATTCAAGCCTTGATAATGCAAGTGAACGTTAAAGTAAAAGATTTGTCTGTCCTAATGTCTGTGGCAGCGTGACTATATACATGTATGCAAGTCATGCAGTAAGAAGTACTTCACACAGAGACCCACTTAATTTTCACACTGTAACTATTTCCCTTTATACAGCAAACATACATATGCATTTGTCAATTGTTTAAAGCTACCCTAGATGTACATGTAGGTATGTCAGATATGTTGTCTAACTACTTCCTGAAATGTGGTAATCCCAAAACACAAATTAAAGCATGTACATTTAATTTGTTTTCTTGTACCTTTGTGTGTACAACAAAAAGTCAGTTATTTGGAAACTAGAATGGAATAGAAAAGTAAACCACATAGTTACAAATACTAAAGTACTAGCAAACAAAAGAGCCTTGTCCAAAGGTTATATTCCAGATTGATATACTGACAAGAGGGAACTGTCTTTTGGAATGAAAACCAGGAAATCCATAGATTTTATGGTATGTATATAGATGTTGCATTTCTTATCAAATGCAATGAATCCATAGATATACCTGAACAGGATATGCCCACACAATTTGATAGCCTTTTTAGTAAATGTCAGATATTCAGTAAATCTGCCATGGTCTTATCAATAGTAAAACAGTTTCCAAAAGCTAACCAGATAAAGTTACATGTTTTGGTCATAGTAGTCTTTTCATTGGTAATATATATTTGACATGGTTTCTATAAATAGGGAACTTGCAGTCCAGACTGAGCATGCTCAGGTGCAAAGGACTATGGGATTATTTGTGGTTATCGTAATACCTAATCAGGAGCTACTGATAAAAAAAACCTCCCACAATGGTCCGGGTGACTATGAATTGAGCATTTGTGGTTAAAAACAATGTAACATTATTGTTTACAATACTATTTGATTAGTGTTTATTATCACCTTTCCCATGATGCAACATTCAACATGGCGGGTTTGCAAGTTCCCTATTGGCAGTGATTATAACCGGACAGTTTTCAGTTGCTACATAAAATGACTTAAAAGTTAGTTGCCAAGATACCTTAATTACCTTATATTTAGTCACCTATTGTGCATATTACATGTCTCTAGCTGTACACACTATACTGTGTCATAAACATGATGACAACTCATACTAGGTCTGCTCCCCCCCCCCCCCCTACACTAATTAAGTGTAAATACATGCAGCTACACAACAATTTTCCTGAAAGTGATTCAATATACTTAGAATGCATAACATCAAGAATGAAACTAATTTACACATATCCATCGGGATTTATCAGTTTGGTTTCACAATATATTGAAGAATTCAATGGCGTCTAAACAAAATATTTGGACATGTAAGAATTCCTACTTGTGATAAATATATCTTTCATCCATATTAATATATATATATGTTAAAAAACTATCCAAACATTTTATATAGCTATTGTCAGTGAAATGTATAATGTCGGTAGGTCTGGTTGAATATCTCATGAAAGGATTTAATCAATCTATTCTCATGATTGAATGATAGATGTATGATTTCCCAAAGCTTATCATTAAATATTAGAAAGATATGAAAGATTCAATGTTTACGTCATTTTCTAACTCAGTTGGGTACAGAATGGTGTTTACTCCTACCTGTATGAATTGATACTATGGCTATACACACATAGATAGTATTTATTAATTATGCCAACAGCAAAGAATACCTAAATGTCAAACCTCCAAAGGTTTCATGTTTACATCCTCCGTTCTTGAATCCCAAAGCTTATCATTAACAGAAAGTGAAATATTCATGGGGTTCTGCATTACTCATTTTGAACATATTAAATCATGAGTCTCCCGAGAATTTAATAGCTATCTCCTTATCAATAGTAGATGATTTCTCAAAGTTTATCATTATATATGAATTAATGCGTATTATAAAGAATATGCAGTCACTAGTTGTGGCTAATGCTCGTATCTACATCAGTTTAGCAATGACTTCAAGAATATGATGACTTTGTTATCATTTCATCACCTGTGTTAAGCTTTAAATAATTTTAATTATCAACTTTTCAGTTATCAGGAAATGAACTAGTCGAATAGTATATAATCTCTCAATACAAAGTTCATTGTGAAATGTAAAATTTATATATCTACAGTATAGTAAATAATACATGAATTGTGATTTACAATATTCCAGGCTACCTACCTCAGATTGACAAAAGTGGCTGATGACTGCTTCCTCGGTTCATCGCTTGTGTTGATTTAAAAATGTATATATATCTAAATATCAATTCTTAATCACACAAGACTAGAAGATTTCATTTTATGATTTGGTAATTGTTTAACAGATATTATAACCATGTCGCAATAAGTAGATTGTTTATGGTCACTCTTACCTTTATATATATATGGATTGTTTATGGTCACTCTTACCTTAGTTTGTTTATGGTCACTTTTACCTTAGTTTGTTTATGGTCACTCTTACCTTAGATTGTTTATGGTCACTCTTACCTTAGTTTGTTTATGGTCACTCTTACCTTAGTTTGTTTATGGTCACTCTTACCTTAGATTGTTTATGGTCATTCTTACCTTAGTTTGTTTATGGTCACTTTTACCAAGTAGTTTGTATATGGTCACTTTTACCTTAGTTTGTTTATGGTCACTTTTACCGTAGTTTGTTTATGGTCACTCTTACCTTAGATTGTATATGGTCACTCTTACCTTAGTTTGTTTATGGTCACTCTTACCGTAGTTTGTATATGGTCACTCTTACCTTAGCTTGTTTATGGTCACTTTTACCAAGTAGTTTGTATATGGTCACTCTTACCTTAGTTTGTTTATGGTCACTCTTACCTTAGTTTGTTTATGGTCACTCTTACCGTAGTTTGTATATGGTCACTCTTACCTTAGTTTGTATATGGTCACTCTTACCTTAGTTTGTATATGGTCACTCTTACCGTAGTTTGTATATGGTCACTCTTACCTTAGTTTGTATATGGTCACTTTTACCTTAGTTTGTATATGGTCACTCTTACCTTAGTTTGTATATGGTCACTCTTACCTTAGTTTGTATATGGTCACTCTTACCTTAGTTTGTATATGGTCACTCTTACCGTAGTTTGTATATGGTCACTCTTACCTTAGTTTGTATATGGTCACTCTTACCTTAGTTTGTTTATGGTCACTCTTACCTTAGTTTGTATATGGTCACTCTTACCTTAGTTTGTTTATGGTCACTCTTACCTTAGTTTGTATATGGTCACTCTTACCTTAGTTTGTTTATGGTCACTCTTACCTTAGTTTGTTTATGGTCACTCTTACCTTAGTTTGTATATGGTCACTCTTACCTTAGTTTGTTTATGGTCACTCTTACCTTAGTTTGTATATGGTCACTCTTACCTTAGTTTGTATATGGTCACTCTTACCTTAGTTTGTATATGGTCACTCTTACCTTAGTTTGTTTATGGTCACTCTTACCTTAGTTTGTATATGGTCACTCTTACCTTAGTTTGTATATGGTCACTCTTACCTTAGTTTGTATATGGTCACTCTTACCTTAGATTGTTTATGGTCACTCTTACCTTAGTTTGTTTATGGTCACTCTTACCTTAGTTTGTTTATGGTCACTCTTACCTTAGATTGTTTATGGTCACTTTTACCTTAGTTTGTATATGGTCACTCTTACCTTAGTTTGTATATGGTCACTTTTACCTTAGATTGTTTATGGTCACTTTTACCGTAGTTTGTTTATGGTCACTCTTACCTTAGCTTGTTTATGGTCACTTTTACCAAGTAGTTTGTTTATGGTCACTCTTACCTTAGTTTGTTTATGGTCACTCTTACCTTAGTTTGTTTATGGTCACTCTTACCTTAGTTTGTTTATGGTCACTCTTACCTTAGTTTGTTTATGGTCACTCTTACCGTAGTTTGTATATGGTCACTCTTACCTTAGTTTGTTTATGGTCACTCTTACCTTAGTTTGTTTATGGTCACTCTTACCTTAGTTTGTTTATGGTCACTCTTACCTTAGTTTGTTTATGGTCACTTTTACCAAGTAGTTTGTATATGGTCACTCTTACCGTAGTTTGTATATGGTCACTCTTACCTTAGTTTGTTTATGGTCACTCTTACCTTAGTTTGTTTATGGTCACTCTTACCTTAGTTTGTATATGGTCACTCTTACCTTAGTTTGTTTATGGTCACTCTTACCTTAGTTTGTATATGGTCACTCTTACCTTAGTTTGTTTATGGTCACTCTTACCGTAGTTTGTATATGGTCACTCTTACCTTAGTTTGTTTATGGTCACTCTTACCTTAGATTGTTTATGGTCACTCTTACCTTAGTTTGTATATGGTCACTCTTACCTTAGTTTGTATATGGTCACTCTTACCTTAGATTGTTTATGGTCACTCTTACCTTAGTTTGTTTATGGTCACTCTTACCTTAGTTTGTTTATGGTCACTCTTACCTTAGATTGTTTATGGTCACTCTTACCTTAGTTTGTTTATGGTCACTCTTACCTTAGTTTGTTTATGGTCACTCTTACCTTAGTTTGTTTATGGTCACTCTTACCGTAGTTTGTATATGGTCACTCTTACCTTAGTTTGTTTATGGTCACTCTTACCTTAGTTTGTTTATGGTCACTCTTACCTTAGTTTGTTTATGGTCACTCTTACCTTAGTTTGTTTATGGTCACTTTTACCAAGTAGTTTGTATATGGTCACTCTTACCGTAGTTTGTATATGGTCACTCTTACCTTAGTTTGTTTATGGTCACTCTTACCTTAGTTTGTTTATGGTCACTCTTACCTTAGTTTGTTTATGGTCACTCTTACCTTAGATTGTTTATGGTCACTTTTACCTTAGTTTGTTTATGGTCACTTTTACCAAGTAGTTTGTATATGGTCACTCTTACCGTAGTTTGTTTATGGTCACTTTTACCGTAGTTTGTTTATGGTCACTTTTACCTTAGTTTGTTTATGGTCACTCTTACCTTAGTTTGTATATGGTCACTCTTACCTTAGTTTGTTTATGGTCACTCTTACCTTAGTTTGTTTATGGTCACTCTTACCTTAGTTTGTTTATGGTCACTCTTACCTTAGATTGTTTATGGTCACTCTTACCTTAGCTTGTTTATGGTCACTCTTACCTTAGCTTGTTTATGGTCACTTTTACCAAGTAGTTTGTTTATGGTCACTCTTACCTTAGTTTGTTTGGGTGGCTGATATGTGATGTGTTGATCAGATATACTATGTACAGGTTAGCAATGAATCAATGTATATCAGTCCAGTTTGGACCTGTGTAAGATTAGTGTTATCCTGACCTATCAGTCAATACTCCAAAATAGGAAAGGGGGTTGGCCAATGCATGGGGACGCTCAGATACAACATAAAATAAATGGTGTATGACAGACTGATGAGGACTGCTATACTGATTAAGAATAAATATATGAATGTTACCAGCTTTCATTGCCATGTGTTTTCAACCAGTACCTTTTAACCAAACCTTTGCAGAAAACCCTGTAAGAAAACGTGATCATAAAAAATTCAAATGTGAATTTATGAATGGTCATAAAAATATAGAAATATATTTATATTCACAGATATGATATATGATATAGACATTTAATACATGTACAAGTTTACATATTCATAAAATAATTAGCAAATGACACTCAAAAATCAATAATAAAAGAGAAATATTAACATTAAAATCAAATTAATGTTTTAAGTTAATGTATTATAATTTATTTTAATATATTTTAGTCTTGAATCCATGCCAGCTTAAAATTGTTGAATATGGAAGGATGTGAGGAGAGAATGGTGAGTTGCCATACAGGCAGCTGAGGCTATAGAATGTGACAGCTCATTTGTATTTCTGTGTCTTTGAAATGTTTACTTCCTGAGAAAGAGTTATTCTCCAAATGAATTATTAATTATTATCAAAAATGCATGATTTATGATTTAAATTTACATATGATTAATAACCACTGAAAGTACTAAAACTAGTTCCTTTTCAAAGTTTACATACAGCTGACTACCAGCAACAATGATTTTACAGTCTCACTTCCTTTCTGTGGTTGCAATAGAATTATATCGGCAGCAAGCAGTAAATTATGATAATTATTTCAACGATATGATAGAGTAGAACTTCCTTGGTACAATGACTGAATCAGGAAACTAAGATAGAAGGGTGGGACTGAAATCGAAAAGCATATCCTATACATGGACAGTTTTACAAATTTAGCTTTCTTTCTGTGCATAATCTATCCCTAAATCTTGAAACCTACCAAAGTAAACGTTAATCTTCTTTCTCTCAAGGGGATATTTGTTTGTACATAAGTAATAACTAGTTCCACAAAACAGGATTAAGCAGATTATGATGTTTACTTGAAACTATTTTCACTCTATAAAAATATGAATAGGGAATTACTCTGTCATAAAATCACCCACAGATCCCCACCTCCACAGCCAGCAAATCAACAAGACTACCTAGTTTGACAGTTTTTCATCACATAAAAACAAAGTCATGATTACTCTCTTAAAATATGATTTATCATTATCAAATTTACCATTTGTTACCAGTGCAAATGCTAAATACTAAAGTATTCATATAAAATTGTCATATTTGAATAAAACTTGCCAGCTTCTACATCTTAAATTGGAAACAGCCATCATCATTTTGATGTGTTTGTTAGGAGGTCTTAAATAAACCATCATGATGTTCTTGTTGGTGGTGTCACATTCTTTCTCAGTGGAAGTCACTATATCTTGATAAACTTGAAACCGTCCAGCCATCTTAATTCTTACTATACACATCCTGTCATCACTGCACCTCTAGTCTCCAAAATGGCTAAACGTCGTTCCAAGTGTGCCATGTGTGTGCGTGGAGAGGGTAAGTTTTCATCGTTGTTCTCATCCCAAAGTTTTGAAACTGCAGAACTTTAATGTTGTTCAAAGAAAAATGCCAGAAGTTTGATAAAATCCAGATTCTAGTTATGACATGAGATGTAATGATTTATTAGGTTGTTTTGAAACAGAGGTTCACTCCTGAGTGACTTTATGAAAACATCACACATGGTGAACTCACTAGGTTTTATGTCATCTATAGTGTAACTTTTTTTCCATATCACATCTGCATCAAGACCTGGGGAAGATGTTTTGAAAACAGTAATTTTGTATTTTGAAATTAGTATAAAATTGTATAATTTGTGTCCCAGGAGTGCTGTACAACATACCTGCTGTTGCATAATAATGTAGTTATCAATTCATCCATTCATTTCCATGGAGTAAAAATTAGATTAACTGTAATTACTTTGTATGTAATTAAACTGCCTTTGTAAAGAAAATTTTTGGATAGCGTTGAATGCTGCAGATGCGAAAGTTTATTGTTTTGGAAATATAGCTACAAACAATGCTGCCAGTATACAAGAAAATCATGCTCCATAAAGCTTATAATGCAGAAAGTTCAAAATTGTTACAATTCAATATCTCTCAAGTTACGTAGAATCCTATGTATCTGGTATGTCGATTATTGCAATTAGCATGTCTTATGTTGTATAACGGGTGTCGTGAACAATATCAAAACACCATACGAAGAATATGATGACATAATATTGACATCACAGTCTTGGAATTCATGTGTTCAGTTTACTTGTGGAATGTTGTATATAGACTAGGGAAGTGGGTGACCTTCATATACACACTTCAGTTCACCCTGGGAGTGTATACAGTGTCTATGCATTCACTGAACATTGTATGTAAATAGTACTGATAAAGTCGTGGACTGTATTTGTTTCAGAGATGATAGCGAGTTGCCTGCTATGTATGATTAACAAGTCTTTAGGAATCTGTGGAAAAATGTTGATGAAAAACAGCAAAAAGTACAAGACAGGAATGTCTTTTCTCACTGTGATATTCGTCAATATCAATTTACATAGAAGGTGAAAGGTCAGACTCCTGCAAAATTGCTATACATTGTACATGTCTGTGATGAAATAAGACTTTACAGTACAGTGGAAAGACAGTTTACACAAAACTATGTGTAAAATTACAACAAAGCTAATTTATAAGAAACAGGAATGAGAAGCAGACTACTTTGATTAATTGTAGCATAGTCTATAACTTTATGGTATTTGCTAGTTACTTCAGTATTGTTTTGAAATAGTCTTAACTATTCCCTTCTTCAATATTGTATTATGTCTAGTTACTGTCAGAGCTCTCACTTGATATTCAGATATAATGTAAAAAGTGACATTAATTTTATTATGACATAATTTATTGGTAACTAATTAAAAAAACACTACACTCTCAGTTACCTAGTCTATTTTTGCTCACTGATGTACATATATGATGCTATAGCAACATCTAAGTTTTAGTGTATATTAATTTGATCTATCATACTGAGTGTATTTTGTTCACTGACTATTTGCCAAAAGTTAAGGAGGCCTCAATTACAGACTGTACATGTTGAGGGTTTGGTACTGGCAACCTGGAAACTTTCGCTGAAGATTTATTTCACTGGAAAACAAAAACATAAAAATAAGAAGTGGCTGTGATGCCTCCTTCTTGTATATAAACGTAGTGCACCAGGGTGATAGAAATGTGTTAAACATTAGTCTTTTGGAACTAGTTGAAGACTGTAAAATTTTCTTGTAGTGAAAATATTCAGGTTTACAGTATACTGTCAAGTCAGTTTTCCATGAACTGTCGGTGATAATTATCAGTTCATATGCTTGAATTACACTGATATCCTGAATGGTCATACAGCGGACAACATTTCTGACAGAGAATTTGATGGATAGCTAAGCTATGCATTGTGGAAAACACACATCAGACATTTTGATTTTACAGATGTTACAAGTGAAGCATCCTCTGTGTTCTACTTGAGACACCCTCGAATGTCTCTGTTCCTTGAGTAGAGGGAATACATGTAGACGACTCTCAAAATTGGTTCTGCTCTGTCGATATTCACAACACATTGATTGTAAGTGTTACAGCTACCAACCTAAGGAGATTTCGACATTTTTGACAAGAAGAAGCAAAAATATTAAAAGTGGAGAAAAAAAAACAACTAATATTACTACAGTCATACTAAGGAAATATTGAAAGTGGCAGATATTATAGTATATGTTTCGTCTTTTAGTTCTGCAGAAAAATTAATTCACTATAACGTCTATTTCATGGAAGGTAGTTTCCTAATGTTTGACTTTTAGCACAACTGTACTGAGGTTCAGTAGTGCTCTAGGCATGATGAAATGTCTATGTGTATGTGTAATACATTTTGTATGTAAGTGACACTGTATGATCATATACTTTGTATTGTTGTGCTGTGATAGATGAGATTGAAATATATTCTTTATAATAGAAATCAGTTGTTTTCTTGTTTACAGTAAAGCCTAACTTTGCACGTTTTTGTAACATAATATGCATTTTGTACTTTTTTATTGTAAAAAAGTAGATATGTTGTAGTTTATGATAATCACTTATTTTATTATTTTCACTTAAAGTTAATATTTTATGATTTTTGTAAATTTCAAATTCAACAACAAACCTGTATAAATGTGTATACTGAAAGGGAATGGAACACATTACAATGTCCAATGACTGACTGACAGATATTGAAAACATTTGGTATCAGACATGTTTTACTTGTTGACCTGTGGTTATTTTGATGGTTTAAAAACTGAAAACATACCCAGGAGGAGTAGCCTGGTGACTGGGGGTCAGTTAGTTTGCATTCATTGACTACAGCTTTTTGTAATAGCAGTCAAAACAAGCTATCTAGATACATGTTACATACCAACCCAAGTATGGGGTATGTTTATATACATGGCTAGCTGGAGTTGACAAAGAACGGAAATACAGGGGTTAGGTTGATAGGAAGATGATGAAAGGTTAGGTCCTGTTATCTGTGTGTCCTGGTAATAGCTGATCATTGTTATCTTATGTGGGAAAGGAAGTTCAAAGATGACACAACATGAAGTTGACAAACCAGTATTCGAAGTATTGTGAATCATTGTTGATCAAGAGTTAATGGCCTTTAAAAAGTGGGTTGTGTTGACCTCAACTCAGAAGTAATGATATCAAATCACAAGATAGTCAGTTTGATAAAGCCAAAATTTAAAACATGTGTGGGCACCACTCAACCAAACTTTAAGGTTTTCTTGAGCCCAACCCTAGGCACTTGATGAATGATTTCAGTGGGAAAAACATGGCAATGGATAATGTATACTAAGTGATTATATGATAGCATTGAAATTTTATTCCCCAGTATTTTTCTTCATTCAGCTAAATATGAAGTTACCTAAGGGCCCTTGTCACTTTGAGTCAAAGATGTGTACTAGTATTTTCTGACTGATGAATAATATGGGGAAATAATATAATTATAATATTTATACCCATGCAGAATAATTTATCTACTCAATCGTAAGTTATTAATATCAGGAAGAGTTAACTGGTGAACTTGACACATTTTGAGCTCTACAGGATAAATGATGATTGTCAGGATATATAGCCCATAATATTTTGTTCAAATGCATTTAATTTGGCTTGTACGTGTGTGATATATGATATCCTGAGTTTAATGTCCGTACATTTCTTAAGAAATACAGCTAATTATCAGTAAAACCTCGATACAATACTATATGACAAAAAATTTAAATTTAAATTCCCTAACTTCTAAGTGTTGAAGGATGATGCTATTTTATTTGACCCAAAGATCATGGATGACTAATTGACCAATTGTGGTAAAAACACTCCTTCTACACACCACAAGTGATTAACTTTATCCATATATGTATAGCCCATAATATTTTAACACAATTTGAAATTACAGTTTATTTTATTTAGTTGTTTTGTTAAAATAATGTCACAAAGTGAGTGTGTGTGTGGGAGGGGGGTGAGGGAGGGGGTTCTTTTGTTGACATGTAAATACATGTATATAAATGTGATATAGTTTCACAGGAGTGGATTTCTCATGTTAACACAACAGGTAATAAAAGCAGTCGTTATGAAACTAAACATTGAATTCCAATTCATGATAGCAACTTACTATCCGTCCCTCATCAGTCAATTATTTTATATATACAACTCATGAACTGAAAACATTCTTATCAACTCAATATTCACATGTTCATATCATTACGAGTATTACTGAAGAGATAAATTATATGGTGTGGGGGTTTTGTCCACAATCTCCAGTTATGTTTATCAGTTGTCATTTATCTGTTCATACATCATGTGCAGTACATGTACATTGCATTAGTGGTCATTGACTCTACAACCTTCAGATGCAGCTCAACCCATGATATGGTTTCCTAGCAACCATGTTATTCTCATCAGGGTGATTTTTGTAATCTACATGTACATTGTTGAGTGTTACTGGTAGTGAATGATATTTATCACAAAATGTGTGAAATGAGATTTTCTCCAGGCAGTAACTATACATGCCTGTGTAAATGCAAGAAGTTGCTGGAGAATGCAATACAATTGTGTAATATATAAAAGCAACTCCCACTGTAGAATGATTTCGTAGTATCATTTTAAGATGTGTGACAAATACACCATGTAAAAGAACAATCAAAATATCATGAAGATGCCCCAAAACCAGAATTCTTCACTTTGTAAAGTTGACATTTTTCCTTTTAGTGACTGATCAAAAAAGTTTGTTGCTTCAATCCTAATAAAAAAAAGGTATTTCTGTCCAGCATTTGTGAATAATTTCTTTAATTTGCCTTCAAATGATGTTTCAAATATATAATTGATGTTCATCAACAGATACAAAAATGTACCTTGTCAGGTATTGCTATATTGTTTTGTAGAAGGTACGTACACACAGGAAGGTGAATTTATTTTCATAACTACTATTAGTTTCAATATTTCAAATGGTTTCGACATATAATAGAAAAGGCCTAGGTCATGTATCTGTGATGATTCCAATGCAAACACCACTCGAATTTTGGTTTGTGTCACATCAAAACTGTTAAACAAACATTTTTCTAAGAATTTAGGAAGGTGTTAATTGTTAGGCAGTTTACCAATAACTCAGTCAGATTCAATACACCCTGCTTGTCTGCTACAGTAGGGTATTTCATGATATTGTACCAAGGCAACTGTCAATACCTGTAGGCAATCCGTATAGTATAGTAAGGCTATTGATATGAGACTTCTATAGCCTAAAGACTTGTATTGGTGGTACTATTTCAAGATCGCTCTCAACACGATAGCTATAGCTCAGTTTCAAGATCGCTCTCAACATGATATCATAGTTATAGCTCAGTTTCTTGAGATAGTAACATCAAGATAAATCTCTAGGCTATAGTTCTTTTATGACCTAGTTAAAGTTTTAATTTCATATTTATTTTCATTATTTTGACCTCAAAAAAATATTGTTGTGAATTTTACCTAGTACACAATATATATACATATGGTAAATTTATGGCCAAAAATTAATGTACCTGGCAACATGAAATATTATAACTCTTGTCATGGTTTCAGGTAATCTAATTTACAATATTAATGAGATTTCAATTTTCATGAATAATCGTAACCTGTCATTTTCCATCATTTCCCCCAGGAAGCTAATTACTGTTCCAAGTTCTCCCTCATGAAGTGTATATTTTCCAATGGATCTCTGGCCATTCCGTAGACTCTGGAGTGACTCCAATGATAATTATAATACTAGTATCATTTTGATATGAATATACACAATTGAATAGCATCCTTAACTTCAGACATGACAGACTGCTGATGGCATGCACTTGCATAGATTGCACCATGTTGTTGACATTTTCTTGAACCATAGCCAAGTAGTATAGCCACTGTCCATTCAGTAAAACTCAGTGAATTCACTCCATACCACAGTGGGTGGTAGTGTTTATTGGACCCATTCTAACAATGATTATGTTATATTTTTTAGCTTTCACATGCTGTCTATGTGTAGGTTTTATTTACTGCAGTATCAGTAAATTGATAAATAGAAATATACATTTCCACTGTATTTGTATAGTAACTAATAAGTACTTAGTACATCAATTTTCAGTTCCATGTTGTGTTTCAAGATTTGTGATATGTTTCTATAGAGCATTGGTTTCAGCATTTCACAATATGTATGTATGTACTTGTGAGTGCATTATGATCATGGCATAAGTTTCCAGATGTTCTCGTGTTTTACCATAAACCAAGTTTCAAATATCTTAGCTTTACAGAATTATTTTTACTGTATTGTAATTTTGTATCATGTCTCATGTGTACATATACATATACATATACATACATACAAGTGACAGTTCTCTGAGAATGAGTGTCTTCATTGGCAAGTCACACTTACTCGCACACAGAGATCTTGTTGTTTCTGTGGTTAGGGTTCAGGGGTCAGAGAATGGCTGATTGAAAGGCAGTGCCAACACCATTCAGAGAAGTGGTATATTACTCATGTGTGTGAATAGTGAAAGATATAGTTGAATCATGGAATCCACAGTACATGGTAACATCATTGTGATTGGACCTGCTGAGGTCATTTTGCATGACCATTACAAATGTCTAACTATAATACTTGTCATTTTGTATTATCTGTTCTACACACTACATTTATTTGAACTCTATCATTATTAGTCTAGTTCCTATACGGTATCATTATCTACACCTCCACTCACAACCATGTTGGCGTCCAGACTAAATCCTTATAGACAGAGGACATATTCACAAAATAAACTGTTGCATCCAAACCTCCAGTCAGGTGGGCATTCAGTCACAAATCATGAATGCTCGTTTTGGTGAACTTTTTTCCAATCGTACGCGTGGGATCATTTCTGGACCAACAATTACAAAATCCTTACATTGATGAAATGATAAACTTTGTTTAACCTATCCATACCAAATGTAATGATGTTATCACTGTTAATTAAAAGATAAACCAGCAATTACATAAGTGAATTCTAGGCTATCATACTTGTACTATCCAATAACAACAGTTAAGTTCATTGATGGTATCATGTGATTACATTATTACATACAGGTCTCTATGGAAACTCCAAATATCATATTGCACAATTCCTAGGTGTATTTTAGTATCTGTACAATTGACATACACTGTGATAGAGGTTGTTGATAATGACATGTTGTACACGCTGGGAAATCAAGTTTTGTGGTTGTGTTCTGACTGAATACACAATGAATAATTAGTTAAGAACGTCAGTGTGAAATAAATTTAGTGTAGTGTTCATTGAGTGCTGCAGATGATGGTCAATTCTTGGGTATACATGTATGTCCAAACATGTACGTCAATGTCTGACTTACATACGTAATACTGACTGCTATATGAGTATACTTTAGTAAAAACAGTCTGTGAATATATAATTAATAACATCAGGGGTTCTGTGAATTGTCCTAACAAGTTGATTGAATTGATTGTACATCATTGATGGGTAAAAGAGATTGATCAGAAAAGGAGTAAAATATGTGTATACCATGTACATCAACTACACATAGCCTGTTTATGGTACTGTACAATCATAGACCCTTCACGTGGAGGTTGGAGGGTCTATGGTGCAATGTACCTCCAAGGAGAATACGAGCTCAAGGGCAAACAAGGTATCTCAACAGTGCCATAAAACAGGCAACTGTAGACACAGTAATGATGTGAATGCATACATATTTTAATCATTTAAAATGAACATTCCAAATAAAACACAGATAGTTTTACATTGATGTGTTCTATTTGTGTCCATTTTAGACAAATACGTGTATATACATGTCTATGACATACCACAGTAACTATTTCCTCATATACTGGTATGTGGTTTTGTTGTCTATTTGGCCTTAGTTTGTAATCCTGTTTTGTCAACCTGCAATTGTATGTAAACAAATATGAGACTAGGATTAACATAATGCTCAACTATAGAGAGGGAGGGAGGAATGGGGGAGGGAGGAAGGAGGAGAGAGAGAGAGACTTTTCTTTGTAGCATGTCATATGTTAATAGGTACATATCTTATCTAGATGTATATTTGACTTGGTGAATGATAAAAAAGATGAGTATTTAGGTATTGATTTGTTTAAGCTGTTTAGATAACAGAAATATTTACAATACACAGAAGTGCCCCCCCCCCTTCCCACCCCCACTATTACAAATGGCATTTAGACTCCTCACATTAATAGGTACATATTTTATCCACATGTACATTTGCTTTTCCAAGTGATGATGAAAGATGAGCATTTAGGTATTGATTTGTGTAAGCTGTTAGATAACAGTAAAGCATAATTGATAAAAAAGACCACTAATGGATTGACTGAGTACCAATCCACTGTAAAACAATGAGTTTATGTATTGTATGGACATGATCTACGTCAATGCACAACTATTTATAGAATATGTAATTCATAAGTAGTGCTGTATAATTCTCTGCTTCTGCACAATCTGAGGTATATGTTTGTCTTGGCATATTCGTGTAGTTGCCATGATGTATATAGTTATTCCATCAGTCTTCCATTGGAGTGTCAAAATGTCGGCAATGAAGTCTGTTTGATGTACAGTATACAGCTGATGTTGACTTTGATAATTACAAGAAGATTGTTATTATATTAGTTTCAACTGATGTTGTCGCGGAGTACGCACATGTGATTTGTCATCAGGAATACACGACTAAATTTTATACAGTACCACAGTTGTTTGGTGGGAGCTATTGCCTGAGGATAAGACTCTGATTCTGTTGAACCTATAGGTTTACGCATCCCCATAGGTCCCAAGTTTGTAGTCATCAAGGGACTTGAAGCAATTTGTTTCTTCCATAAATGGGATATTACAGTATATGGATTATGGGAATATTGGACGAGGTACAAGGATTTTATGATATGTGAGATTTACTGAGTTTGACTACTTATAGCATGTATTTCACTGAGTCTTGGAGATTTAATTGTCATACATGCTGTGTGATTTCATGATGTGCTTTGTAGAGGATCTACACCTAGGCCATGGAGAATGGCAAGAACTGTGGCAGGAACAGTGGAAACAGCTGTTTGATGGTTTGTTATATTGATTTTTCCTAGTTGTTACATGTTTACAATTGAGATTTTTTTGAGAGAAATTATATGATATTCATAATGCTGAATATTTCATTTAAAATCCAAGTACTGTGCAAGACTTCCTAGCAATACTCACTATATATAATATTAGCCAAACAAAGGAACACATGTCTAGGTATATCCTGTATTAACTTTAGTTATTGACTAACAATCTCCCTTTCATTGTCTATTTTGCCAGGAAAGACAGTTCATCATTACTGCAATAATCTTGTGTGTTACCATGTATGAAACCTATATATTTTTTGTGTTGACACCATCTTTTACATAGAAGATACTAATGACGTAATATTTACTATAACACTTAAAGTTACATGTACTTTTGTATAGTATGTATTACTTATAAGCATCACATGTCATCAGAAAACACAAAATTACATGTCATTTTAACTCTGTTATCTGTTATTACCTTTAAGTTTAAGAATGATCATTAGCTACACATACTTTTGTAGTTATATTATACTATTTTTAGCATCACCCCACATCCTTCCTCACACAGACACACACACAGACATAGACACACACACACACACACACACATACACACACACAATTACTACACTCCTGTTAGTGGAGTCATTTGAATATGTATGATAGAGAATAAAAAGACAAATATTGGTCAAAGAGTCTTAAAATACAAAACTAAAATAAGATTTAATATTATATAGTATACATAGTAGTTTCTCTTTTCATTTCTTAGTATCACACATCACCACATCACCCCCCACGCATGCACGCACGCATGCAAAAACATACACATGCACTCTCTCCTTCCATCTCCAAACTAGCTACGCTAGATCAGAAATATCATTTACAGGTTATCCTATTTGCAACCTTAACATTCTATATTAGGTCAACCTGTCAGTGAAACATAAAAAAGGTTATTGATGCCAAAAATGTCAGTTCATAAAAATGAATGACCATCACCTTGTCAACTGTCCTAATTATTGATAAAACATAACATTGCATGCATGAACTGTTTTAGCTATTGGCCTTGGCTGCTGTGTGACATGTTGAACCTGTCATATAGGAAGTCACAACTCGGTAGACAGCATTGTCAACAACAATAACAGGAAAGTGTAAAATCTTTGTGACACTTGAACCTATCATTATATTGTGTAGGAATTAAGTCACAACTCAAGACAGCATTGCATGAACTGTTTAACTATTGGCCTCAGCCGCTGTGACACGTTGAACCCATCATATAGGAAGTCACAACTCCGTAGACAGCATTGTCGACAACAATAACAGGAAAGTGTAAAATCTTAGTACCAAACAATGTTCAAGGTCTGAATGTTTGTATAACTATTAATAGATACATTGGTACATGTATTCACAATACTAATAATACACTGTATGCAGATGTGCTGAGTTTGCCTATAATAATATAGATATTTTTCTCCAATACTTTCTTTGTGCAGCCAAGGAAATTATGAGTGACTTAAGGGGTCTTAATTGTCACCATTCAGTTGAAAGAAGAGTTTCTGTATTATAATAGTGATATTTATTTTCCAGCTGAATGAACAGACATAATAATAATAAAGAATAAGGAATAATATGATTACACCTTCACAAGCATCATTGTTGAAAAATCAGGGAAAAATAATAGTGACTTTGAATGCTTTTACTTGAAAGAGCACTGCAGAACAGTGACATAGACATGTGTTATGATGTAGAGTTACACCAGGGTATAAATCCTATATTTTCTGTTCAAACAAAGTATAGTTTTATTTCAACCAATACTCCATTCTAGTTGTTATATTTTTACCCTGTCTGCAAACATTAACTTGAACGTTACGCATTAATGCTTTCTCCAATACTAAAGTCAGCTGTCAGTAATTTTTTTTAATGTTATCTTCATACAATCAGTATTACATTAGGTAAGTCAGATATGTGTAGAAGGTAAACAGGATAACAAAAATAAGAAACTTGATATCTGATTCTGAAGGAGCAGGAAATGTGTAGTGGGGGATATAATTCACATTTGATGGGTAGAATAATGGATTTGACCTACACAGTGTAAACAGACTTAGATTTGACCCATACAGTGTAAGCACTCTCCTACATGGATGTCAATAGGATAAATCAATATTGTGTATTATGAATGTATTCACAAGTAGAACATCATTAGCTTTGGTTCTGACAATGACTCAGTCAACCCGTGCCAGTCTGGAGGTCTTTATAACCAGATCAATATTGTTTTATGCTATGACCGGATGTTACGTGTTAAGGTAGGGATGGATAGCACGCACTTTCTAGCAAAACATATATTTAGATGTTATTTTTCCAGTATTTATCTTTGTTCAGTGAATGAAAATATTAGTTGCCTAAGGGGTCCTGTCACTGTATGTCAGTGATGTACTGTAAATATAGAGGAGATTCACCAAAATAGGAAAAATTCAAATTTTTCAGAAAAACCTGTTTATGGTAAACACATGATATTTTATATAATCAAACTGGGTGTATATCATGTCTGTATATATCGACATACTGTATAATAGTATAGATATGTATAAACTGATACTCTCTCTCTCTCTTTGTGCATACGTACCACAGGAACATCATGTGATTTTGGAAGATACATCAGATCATATATAGACAGACACTGTCTATGATCAGATCATTCATAAAATGTAACAATATACATGCTATCATATATACATGTATGTATTTATATGTTATGTAGATATATATGTACATGTGTGAGTCTCAGGATGAAAATTGTATGTGTACATGAAACTGTCAATGACATGGCAATCACGTGTATTATGTTCCATATACAACACAGACTATATAACTTATAAGTACTACAATACATGTATGTATATATGTGCATAATGTTTATGTTAGCACATATACATGTGTATATTTTCTTGTGTAAGTGTAAACATACTATATGTATATACTATATGTATATAACAGACATAGGTGCATATAATCACTTAGAAGAGTAACAGCTGTCACTGTATATAATCCAGTCAGTGACCTGATAATTCTAAAATGTGATGTTAGTGTCCTGTTCATTCTTTTCAATTACAAAATACCAGAATACCTGCAGTGTATAATCAAATATTGACAGCATTCTCACAAGTCAGAACATATTTACTGCTGATGCGACAAAATTGAAAAATATGATCATGATATAATAAATAATGTGTTATAAATATGAAAATGTATATATATGTGACAAGTATACACCTCTTGGTAGTGTTTTAGAGAGTGTCATAAGAAGAATATGGTATTTTTAAGATGATGAGATTTCAGAGACTACAAGTATGAAATAACTAAGCAGGATATGTTTTCTTGACATGTGTAATGTGGCATGGCCCAAAGGGTTATAATGGTTCACCTGACGTCCTTTTCTAAACCAATCTTTGGTTTACTGTCTGTATTAGATTTTTTATATCATTATTCTTGTGTTTGTCAGTGTCATTTTCAAAATTTCAGGAAATTCCGCCCTTCAACTGCAAACAAAAAAAATACCAATATGAAGAAACAAATGGACAAAATTTAGAAAATACAATCTGAACAGAACATATAAAGTTGTAGTTGTACATAATATTACAGACCCTACTTTCATGTAGGGTGTATGATATAAAACAGGGACCTGTGGTGTGCATACGATATGTCATTAAATCACAGCCTCTTTTACAACACTGTCCAAGAAACACATATTTCCTTGCTTCATGCAGCAGTAATATGGTGTGGTCTGGCATGTGAGAATGACATTGTATGTATGTATGTAATACAAATGTATACGTGTACCAAGAATAGGAAAGAAAATTCCATTGAAATAGTTAACAGTATTAGAATAGATAGAGAAACAAAGAGATAACAGTAAAAATGACAATGGTATTAGTAGACTAAAGTGAACCAAACACAAATGAATCCATGTAGCTGTATACATGTAGCAGAAAGACTGCTTGTAGGCATTGTATGGTGTACATTAAGCTTTATACATGTTGTAGAGTGTAGAGATTGCAAGCTATAATGGCATGACAGGTAAACATTCATTTATTACTGTGTCTGTATTTTACCTTTTACATTACCAGTTTCAGATCTTGTTCATGAAATAAGTCAACAATGGGATGTACATAGAAATTTATTTAGTCCATATTATCGCATATATACATAGCTCTCATACATGTATTATCCAATGCATACCCTCACCATGCATATACAAATACGCAACAGATACATACAATGTGACATACACATACACACACACACACACACACACACACACACACACACACACACACACATATACATAATGGATGTTTTCCTTGGATATTACCTCTATAGTGATTACTACACTGGTACGTGATAGACTTTTATTTTTTTTTACCATTTTTCTTAAGAATAATCACATTAGCACCTGTGCCATTATGGTAATTTGTACAATTTTAATATTTATTATCTATTGATTTTATTTGTATAATCTTTCATTGGAGCAAAAACTTCCAAAAAGCAAGACTAGTTAGTTAGGTCATAGCTATTACAATAGTTCCCTACAAACTAACCCAAATTTTAAGGGTTCCAACCTGTACTTAACAACCACACGGCTGGTTTTCTCAACTACCATACAACCTGGCTGAACTTTGTCCATGCTCGGAAACCCCCCCCCCCCCACCCCCCCTTACATGTATGCATACATTCAAGCAAGCAGGCAACTATCATGCATCTGTGTGACCACTCTGTGTAACTCTATCTGGTACACTACTAGATGGGGAACTACTGTGTGTTACTAAGCAGAATCTTTTATCCAGTGAGTAGCAACTGTACATTCATATGACTGTTTGATATTTACAGACAGTGACATTGTCTGCCCTTTGTGTATGCTAGTACGTCTCTATCTAGTAGTTGTCTTCCCTAGTGATATTTCATTTTATGATACAGATTGATATGTATGGCTACTAGATTCAGTCAGTCTTAGTACATGAGAGAATGTGATATTTTAATGGCTTTCCAGTTGAAGTGTTGACCAGACCATTACAAAATTGATAGTTCTGTGTTGCTCCAAGGATCAGTATGGTACCATCCAGTGCAACATGCTGTCTTATGCACATGAGTGTTATATTAACCCTTAACATTTTGTGACCTTTGACATTGTTTAGTGACCCTTGACACTGATAAGTGAGTGAATTCCTATCACAGAATGTGCTGCAATGTTTACTAACCAAAATCAGATGTTGACATTCAGAGTCTACACTAGTACAATACTAGTGTCTACAATGACATGTATGGCAGTGTTCTACCCAGTATAGATTGCATGGACTGCAGTTAATTTACATACTGTTTTACATATCAATAGTCTGGCAATTTGCATATTATATGCATATCTTCAACAATGGTACTGTATTTGTAACCATGTAAAATTATCAAGGACAATTTATGTCTGTAAAATTATTAAAAAGTCTTCAATGATATTCAATATCTTTTAGTCTTTATTATCTGTCTTTTGTCATGAATAATACAGAATTAAAAATAATTAGTATGTTATTTACGTCATATGTTCAATTTCAATTTAGTCATATTGAAAGGATAGAAATGCTAAAAAACGTAGCAATATTCTAAATATATATAACGTAATATATATAACATTCTTTTTGGTGAAAATAAAATGAGTTAAGTTAATAATGTGTGATTGTATTTAGTTGTTGTAGACATTTAAAGTGCTTTATATGTCTTTAGAAACAATTTTTAAAAATATTTCTAACTAAACTCTAAAAACCATAACAGAATCTTAGCAGTGGTGTAATATTGAGCATGGTATGCATTATTGTGTTATGTTATGACAGGCATGAAAGCTCTTTGAGATAACATTTGAAAATAATTCTGAAAAACTAAACTCTGGAACATAGAATAATGTAATATTTAGCATGGTGTGTCAACTGTTGAACTTGTTCAGTTACTGTGGACATTTTAAAGTGCTTTTAATATAACATTTGAAAACAAATCCTGAAAATCTAAACACTGGAAACATGGAAATTGTGTAATATTTAGCATGGTTTTGTATCATTGTATTCTGTTATTACTGACATATGAATGTGCTTTGAAATTCTGGAGTGTACTAGAAATATATGATTGTATGTTTAGTAGGTGTTAGTGTTACAACAATGATATTCTAATGAAAATACTCCACACACACACAATACAGTGTAACAGCTGTAGTTTTGATTGACTCCAACATACTTGTTGCCATGGGGATTATAGATTTTGGTAAGTTTTCATCTCTGTGTAAAGTGGATTAGTCTACCACTTCTGTATACTACAAAATATTTACATCATGCAAACATGACTATATTAATTCTGCTGCACAAATAAAGTACATAGTCAGCAACTGCATTTTCAGTATATATATACATAGAGTGTAGTACATTGAAATGAAAGTCCAGACCATTTTTCATTAGTATTGTTTGCCTTTTGCCGGAGGGAGAAACATCTTGTAACAGATGTATAACTCTTTATTTTTGTTTCTCTGTCTATATATGTTTATTTAGAAATTATTTGTACCATCTTAATGATATGAATTATTGAATTATATATAGTCAATGAAATATACCATTGTTATAATATGTAGTGAATGAAATTCTAGGTAAATATATTTAATATTCACGAATATGTAATGACTGCAGTGTGTGTGTGTGGCAGACCAATGAATGAAAATATGCAAATTAGAAATGAAAGTATGCAAATTAGATGAATGTTGATATTACACAGAGTTGGTATGGTAGTGGCATTGTCTGTATTGCTAATGTTGATGTGAGCTCAAGTCTTCTAATAGGAGCAATTGTTATGTAAGTATGATGACCATGTAATGTAATATTTCTTTGTCAGTTAATTTGTTGTAACAGAAGGGAAAAAAATTGGGAAATGTAATTTTCTCTCAGATGAAAAATCATGAATGGTGATATTGTAATACCAGTACTTTTGTAATGGAAGTTTGATACCAGTTGCATATATAGATTTGTAGTATGTGTGAATGGATGGATTGATATACACTGCTTTGTGATAACAGTAATTTGCCATATGGATAGAAATGTGATGATAACGATATTATGTCATTTTCATACACAAAGAGTGGATATTTTAATTTTCATTTATTTTGTTGTTCCATGAATTGAGACTCATCATCTCATTGGTACCACAGTACTCTGACTCAGTCGGTCCACCTGTATACATTGATGGCTATATAGTCACCATGTAATGCATTGGTAGTGGTAGTGGTAGTAATTGATAATATAGAGTGGTGTTGACTTGTGATGTGTTACTCATCACTTGGACTATATCATACAATTTGTACTTCTCACAAACAGAAATGCCTAAAGCAACAATTTTCTCTTTTCAACTCAATTAACTTCTGATGATAAACATCGTTCCATAGATATATAGACTTGTAATAGTGTTTTCTTAGTGATTGTTTTTGCCTACAAGTACAAAGTTAAGATGAAATCATACTATACTTTGATATGCCAACTTTTATTCAATAATCTAGTTTTACTCTATTGATATTGATTTAAATATCATATGTATAATTCTTGATATTATTATTTTGAACTAGGAAGTAAAGCCATTCTATGAGCAATATTGCATATCCCATGACGGGGAAGGATTTGGTGGCAGATTTTGTTGATATTTAAGATACCTGCAACTTCTTCTGCCACTAAGCGTTCATTAAAGATAAAATGAACACTTAATGGTCAGAAATTGTGCGAGTGTGGCTTGAATACTAATTTACTGTACATTTTAATGAGTATTCTGACTTATATTTACATTAATTACTGATGATAAGTTAACCAGAAATTTGAAATTTGATTTGAAATCTATCATGGGGAATTTTTGTCACATACAGTAGTTTGCAATAACCTGTTGTTTTCAAAGATAGATTTCTAGAGCACTCATTATATAATGTGCTATATATTATGCGATTTGCCATTTTTCTAATGATATTGCCAGGTTTTTTAATACATGTACATTTGTGACACCAACAATAGATAATGATATAATGCAATACAGTAGAACTGTGTCATTAAGAAATGGACAATCATAAATGGGTAGTTAGCCCCTACCAGAGTGTGGTTGTCATTAGTACCTCAATATCCTAATCTTGAATAATTGATGATTAATTAAGAGTAATGAATAGTATGAGCATGGAAGTATCACCAATATAATAGGTGATACACTCATGGTACATGAGTACAAACAAGCCCCAGACCAATCATATATTGACCAAATTGTATCTCATACCATGTATAAATATCAACTTTCTGTATCAACATGTGCATTCTCAAGACATTCACACATCCAAGCACATTCACACATATTCACACATCCACACACATTCACACATCCACACACATTCACACGTCCACACACATTCACACATCCACACACATTCACACATCCATACACATACCAAATTTATGACCAAAATCACCAGCTGTTCAATGTTGTCATGGATTTTCATAAGAGGAAGCGCTGCATTGTTCATTGTACACATTTAAGTTTGACAATAACCCCTCGAAGTTTGGAAGCCTTTTTATACCCATGTCTCGCTCATTGGTTCAGATCTCTGTACCACAGTAGTCTGTCATCTGACAATACCACGTCTACAGATCAATAATTATATGAAAATTTATTATTCAGATATAGGATTGACTATTATTATGAAAAAATAATTGCATGCAAGGTCATAGGTCATAGAGTCTGAAAGCTATAAGTCTGCTGCTCTAGTGACTATGTGAGTGATAAAATCATAAAATGAAACCTGAAGACTGACTTGTAAATTGGAATACAATTTATAGACATTAGATTGCCATTAATATGGAGAAATATGAAACTCAAACTTTAATAGCAGATGAAATTTGGAAATGATATATAGAGGTATTGATTCTGTTTTTAAATGTAGATATTTAATAGGGGGTATATAGTGTGTAAGGGGTACCATTATATACTATTGTGTACTTGGGAGAGTTTATAGTGTAAGGGTATACAGTGTGTACTTGGGGAGGGGGTGTATAGTTTGTAGCAGGAAGCATGAGCCACTGAGCCAGGTGTACACTTTTACTGAATTATTATACTAATTATAATACCAAAATTAAGTTTTGATTGATGGTGACATTACCGATGCCATGTGAGTGATGAGTCAATATTGTATTTTGACTTATACTACAAAGAAACAGAGAAATTTGTAGAAAAAAACTAGTGACTAAAAACAGTATGTCTAGAACAAAATAATAAACAATCATATATAATCCTTCTGTGATAGCCCAAATGCGAGAACATGGGATTGAAATATTGGTTTTACAGCCTGTAAATGTCCGTGTCATGTCAAAATTGGGTAAGAAAAACTGTTGTCTGGTAGAGTATAAAAAAGTTGGCCCAAAAGGATGATTTTTTTTCAAATCCTCAAGGCTTCACTGATAAGAAAATACTAAATGAAAGAAGATTAAATTCACATATTGGGATTTCATGATGGAAAAAAAAAATATGCAGGTGTTATTTAACAGTCAAAGTATATTATATGAAAAAAATTACAGAATTCTCCAGTGTCTGATCACATACCATAAATTGTGTGTGGTGTCATCTGTATATCGACTTCATATTAATAAGCTAGACTTGAGAGGGATAATGTATGAGGGCCTGAATGGAAAGAAACCAACGCTTCAATGCTTCTCGTTGTTTGTAACGCTTATCGAGTTTCATCCTGAATAAAGATATTTTATAAATAAATAAAATTTGATCTGAAAGACCATCATGAAATTTGATAGAGTGGTTATTTGAGCCGACAAAAATATTTTATGGCCATTAAAAATATCAAACATTTTATTTTAGAAAAGTTGAGTTATAAAGAGCTTGAATTTCCAACTAGTTTCACAGCTAAGTATTAGTGGGTTTTTACATTTGAACTTAACATTGGAATAATCTGTCATACCTTTATGTCATCGCCCATTTATTCTCCATTTGTTAACGCATATAAGAAATGATGTGTTCTATCAAGAGACTGCCAGTGAGAATTAAACATGACATCTTATACTGTTGTCCAATTTTAACCCATATTTTTCTTTCTCTCTTTATCATCAGATTCAGATACAGAAGAAAAACTTGAACCTGAGACGAAAGATAGTGAAGAAAAGAACCAGAAACATCAATTTCCTAGAGCTCAGGTGTTTCGCGGTCGTTATCGTTACCAACGGGATGTACTAAGACCTAATATGGCCACCGCAGTTACAACACAAAGAATTAGTAGTATAGAGGTAGATAATCCTGCACCTAAAACTAGTGATGAAGAAGATGCTGAACCAGTAGGTAAGCAAAATGTCAACTAAAGCTAGACATTTTTAACTTTAGATAATTTTCAGCTGGTGGTATTTTAGTAACAATTCTTATTTTTCTTTGTGTCTAAATGTACTATTGCTGTTTGCTCTTTTACGTTTTTTCCTCAGTAGAACTGAATAAGTTGTTTTGGTTACTATAGAAACAGAGATAAAAGTATATGTCTGAATCACATCTAGTGAAATAATTACTAGAATTCAGTGATGCCAAACAAATTATGTATATTGGGTAATTTATCATTATGAATTGTTGACTGTGAATCCAATTAATTTAATTGTGTTTGACCCTATGATTCTAAATACTTTTCATGATATATGGTGGACTGTAACTATCTCAGGTTTAGCCTACGGTTGAACCCAGTATTCTGCAGCCTTACTTACTGAACTATCCAATAACATCAAATTAAATGTGTTTACTACAGTTTTATAAAATTTGACAAATATTATAAAATAAAGTGTTTTTTATCAAATTTGACAAATATTATAAAAATAAAATGTGTTTACTACAGTGTTATAAAATTTTCCAAATATTATAAAAATAAAATGTGTTTACTACAGTATTATAAAATTTTCCAAATATTATAAAATAAAATGTGTTTACTAAAGTGTTATAAAATTTTCCAAATATTATAAAATAAATATGTTTACTACAGTGTTATAAAATTTACCAAATATTATAAAATAAATATGTTTACTACAGTGTTATAAAATTTTCCAAATATTATAAAATAAATATGTTTACTACAGTGTTATAAAATTTACCAAATATTATAAAATAAATATGTTTACTACCGTGTTATAAAATTTACCAAATATTATAAAATAAATATGTTTACTAAAGTGTTATAAAATTTTCCAAATATTATAAAATAAAATGTGTTTACTAAAGTGTTATAAAATTTTCCAAATATTATAAAATAAAATGTGTTTACTAAAGTGTTATAAAATTTTCCAAATATTATAAAATAAAATGTGTTTACTAAAGTGTTATAAAATTTTCCAAATATTATAAAATAAATATGTTTACTAAAGTGTTATAAAATTTGACAAATATTATAAAATAAATATGTTTACTACCGTGTTATAAAATTTGATAACTATTATGTTTAGCATATGATATTATTAATATATGTATAACCCTGTATATGAATATCTAATAACAATAATTCTATATTAGTATATCAACGATTGTCTATCCAAATAGGTCAGCAATCCATCACACACAGCTGTTCATTTCTATGTCTCAGTGTCTGGTTCTGTCAACTAAATATTTGCACCATTAATTACACTTCAAGAAGCTAATTTTAAAAGGATTTTATATTTTAGAAATTTGATTTGTTTATTTTGTCTTGATGATGGGGTGATATGTATCAATTTTCATAGCACATATTTTCTTTATTTTTTATAATATTTTTTACAATTGAGTTAATAGTTTTACTTTTAAAGAAGCAACAAGACTTTTCCTTATTGAGATTGAATTTTTAAGAAATACGTATAGTTTTGATTTGTATATTTTGTTAGATAAAGTGACAAGACCATTCTCAATGCTGTGAAATTTAGTAATTTTACAATTTTTTTCAAATGTATATAACTATATTTTTTCTTTTGATACAGAATATGTTGCAAGAAAAAGACGCTTCAAGACACCAAAGTTGAAGTCGATACGTAAAATATTCAAATGGAAGACGAGGAAAAGCAAATCTCTTGGTGAAGCTGAATTAGAGAGTAGTTTGAACCAACCTCTGTCCAAGTCAACTAGTGAACTACCACAAATAGATGTCACTCACAAGGAAGATGATAACAAGTAAGAATTTACAATACATTAGGGAGTCTTGTCATTTGTTACTTTGTTTAATTTATATTATCTTAGGGAGTGCCAATATTCATGTGAATTTACAGGAGTCTTGTCAGTTACTTGTATCTTAAGGAGTCTTGCCAGTAGTTATTTGGATTTACAATAACCTAGGGAGTCATGTCAGTAGTCACTTGAATTTACAACATCTTGGAGAATCAAGTATAGTCACATGAATTTACAGTACCTTAGGAAGTTTTGTCATAGCAACTGCAATGTCAGAAAAAGTGATTACCATGGAAATTACCAATTTTGCATAAAGCATAGTCAACCTCTCCATACATGAAGATATGAATCACATTGAAATCAGTTCCCTGTCCCCTGTCTCCACATTCAGGAAAAGTGGTTTTGAACAACTGATTCAAATCATCTTTTCATGGAAATTGTTATTTTGTTACATTGCAGATTAAAAGTCCCCTCCTCGATTGGTACTAGTGGTCTAAGTATGTCACATGACAGTGTGTTCAATCCAGACCAACAGAAAGCTGGCCAATCAGCACTGACACAACCAAAGACCACATCATTTGAAAACATTCCTGCTGGGTTTGCAGTAAGTCACTTTAATGATCACAATTGTCTTTTGAACCATGCAGAATAGCATAGCAAGCAACAGTTGATAGTAGCACAGCATGATAAAACAAGTGTGTGATATGTTTTACTCTGTATTGCCAACGCCAGGACTCGAATTTAACTTCTATTCGTGGTAGGCAGATTTAACCAAATGAACTATTTCAGATACAGTTTTCTATTGAAAAAGAAATGTACTAACAAGACCTCATGTATAATTTAAATTTGTCATTTTAGAGTGAACTATCTGCAAAATTAAAACTAAAAGTAAGAATCGAATCCAGCTCAGATGATGATGGCATTGGCCATACAGCTGATGTTACCCTGACAACTGCTGATGTTGTCAATGAGAATCCTGAACCCAAAACCAGTGGAGACAATAAACGGGATAGTGGAATTCTTAGCATGGATGATGAGGTAAGAAATGATCAACAAATATATACTTCCTGTAAGAGATCACCTTCAAAGTTGAAACTGACAAATGTTTATGTTGATTTGTACAATTCTAAAATGTATTTCCTCCCCATCCCACTCCAGTCTGTTTGTCTGTTACTATTATTTATACATTCATACATTCATAAACACTAAAAGCATGATTCGATATGTTCTAAAGACTAAAAGCATGATTCGATATGTTCTAAAGACTAAAAGAAATAACCCAATGTGCAACCCCCGAATGTCCAGATGCATAAGAATGAAGAATACCAAAATATAACAATCTAACAAAAGTGATAGTATACTGCATGTATTGATTTGATAATAAGTGAATGATATGAACTTTTATCATTATTTGGAGATCTATGGATTCAGTTGTAAAAGTATATAGTTGACCAGTTTGATTTTTCCCACAAAAAAGAATTAGTTATGTTGACAACAGAATTGTCTCATAAACATGTATTGCATCAAACTGACTTGAATATGAGGCATGTGAACAGAGTATATTTTTCAGACACTTTCCTTTTGATTGTTGTCATCAAAATTACCAAGAAATAAAGATAATACCTTTCAAATTTGATATAATTGTACAATCTCTCAAAGAGAAACCTCAGACGTGTGTCATGATTTTGTAAATTTTGTGAAAGAAATGGATTCTATGAAACTGAAAGTGGCCCTATGAATGACAAATGCATAATTATTATGTCTTTTAGATTCATAAAATAACAATTTTACCAAGTTTTTCTACTTGACAAAACTTAATAAATTACCAAAAGCTAAAAAGTGTGTAAAAAAGTTTGTTGTTGTATGTACAATAACAAAAGATTTTATACATTAAAATTTGTGTGTGCAAATTATTGAGTTAAAAACACAGGGACTTGTATATGTCTTTTGTGTTGTGTTTTCAAGCATACAAATTATTTTATCATTCATAAACACCCATTTGTCCTCCATATGACCACTTTAAATTTATAGAATTGAAAGATATTTGAAAAATGACACTTACATGATTTATAAACTGAATCCTAAGTCTCATGACATGTTGGAATGAATTATATTGTATGAATATTATTAATATTGAATGGTTTCTTTTTTATAATATTTCCATTGGCCTGCATGCTTATAGTAGTATTAATGAATTCACAAATATAAAAGTATTTTGTGTAATTAAAGTGCAGATAACAGGAATAGATAATAAAATAGAATAGAATTGTAATTTGTAAAAACTGTAAAACTTGCACTTTATAGCACTATTGAATTGAGCTTTGTTGCTACGGAGATAAGAGGCACATTTTACCATATATAGAAACACACTGATATAATAGAAAAAACACTTATATTTAGTATTTAAAAGAAAACATGCATGCATGATGTTCATAAGTGTATAAACCAGCACTACTCTGATAATATCTAACTCATAAGGTGTGGTTAATTCTAGTGCTTATTTGCATATAAATGAGATTTAAATTGTATATATGAAAACCATGCCAATTAGAAGACAGCTATGCATTGATTTAAACACTTCACATAACACACAATAGTTTCTAATTGCTACGTCATTCATACATAGGACATACTTGACACCTCTGTGCCTGGCAACTGTTACACTTAGCCTAACATCTTCACTGCTTCATTGCTGCTAATTCACTCAGCTTCGCATCTGCTGTATAGCAGGTTTGCTTGTCTTTGTTTCTCTGCTTATTGTGAGTTTACTCGTCGTTGATCATAGCACGACATCATTTCTCATACCGTATGTCTTGTTTGCTGTCATCATTTTTGTTCCAACCATCAACAGGTATTTGTAACAAAGAGACAACCGATCACCAGGAGAACGGTAAATTTTTACTCCAAACATCACTCTGTCTGTCTGTTTATCTGTCAGTCTATCTATCTAATGTCAAAGTCTTCCTTCTCTCGTTGATGTCTCATTTCCAAAGCATCTTTTTAATGTATTTATCAAGTTATTTCATAATTAGTAAATATGTATGTTTGAAAACATCTCATGAGATTCTGTGTTTTGTTGTGAAAGTTTAAAATCGTCATCATAGGAAGGTATAATAGTGTATCGTATCAAATATATGATTTTGTTTTTTGCAAAATAACTGATAGATTATGTTATGTAATATGTTAATTGTCTGTGTGAAGTCAACCATAGATTGTGAGTTGATAGTTCTATCAATGTCTTCACCATAGAATTTTAGTCTGTGTGTCTGTAGTACTGTCGATGTCTTCATGTTGAGATTAATGGAGAAAGTAGAATAGAATGTTGTCATTATATTAGAATAATTAACCATTGTTTTTACAAATTTGATTTATTTGTGTTTTGTGACTGCAAATGTGAAGGACATCTTTTTGTGAGAAAGATGAAAGATTTAATTTTGTATTTTTTGAGGGGGGGGTTGGATATTTTGCAATTTCAATTTCATATATATTTCTATCATTTGAGGGCCTCGAAATAGATATTATATTATTTGATAGTTTTACTGAGTTGCTGACTTATACAAGTACAGATGCCTGTCACTTTTTTTTTTTAAATTTTTTTTTTTTTTTTTTTTTTTTTTTTTTTTGGGGGGGGCATATATTTAGTGATTTTGTTGTTCATCTTGTACGAAATAAAAACACTAAAATAAATAGTCCTCCTACATACATATGCATAACTAACATCATAATATTAATTTTGAAATTTTGAAATACAAAGTTCCATGGCATAAGTTAGTACCTACCACATGTAAATGGTAAAAAACACCAAAAGGCATGTAACTGTAGATTTGATTATAGAAGTACACATGAAAGGAAACACAGGCAATATTTTACTTATAATATTTTCATGTTGGCTTAATTGTGGCTGTCTGTTTTCATATTTGACAGAAAAGTCTTAATTCATCACCAACCAGTGACAGAAAGAGGAAAATGTTTGGTTACAAGAAAAGCAAAAGTACAGGTAAGTTGATTTTGTTAATTTTGTTAATTTAGTAGACAACAAACCATGAAAACTAGTCTTAGTATTTGATGGCTGTTTTTGGTTTGAAATGAACTGAGTAGTTGCAAGAAGCAGGCTCAGAGACAGCATGGGAATACTATTTGACAGCAGACAGCAGATTTTGGGCTGGAAGCATTTAACATATGTATAAACAGGTTAACCAATATTTTCCCATTTTTTTGTGACACTATATTTCAAAATGGCTAGAAAGTAGATAACCACAGTATGGCATAAAGGAAGAAAGTGCAATATTAAAAATGTATCTCATTGTGTTTTGTTGAATATTTCTTTTTTGGTTGTCGATGGCTAAGCGAATAGCTTGTATGCCTCTTACCTCTGCAGTCTGGTTGGAACCTGGCAAACGTTGGCTTGGTTTGATTAAAATTTTACCAGATCTGTATATAGGAAGGGTGATGTTCAGTTTGACCCTGCCAAACAATGCAGGTCGTCGTCGTCGTTGTCCCCCCCCCCCCCCCCCCCCCCACTCCACTTTCCTTCTGCTTTTTTCACACTAGCTAGGGTGCTGCTTTTGTGGTGACCATTCAACAAAAATCGACGAATAAAGATTCTTATTATTATTTGTTTGACAGCTAATGCTGGTGATTTAGACTTTGATTCTGTTGTGAGTAAACACAAACTAAGCAATGAGGCTGCACTATATAAGAGATCAATAGCTCCTAAAACTAGAAGAGCATCAAGTAGAAGTCGTCTTATATCCCAGGTAAGTTTTTACCACATCAAAATTTCCTTCTTTCAATTCTTTAAAGTAGTAACTTGTATTCTGAACACTTTGGTGTAATCTTCAAGACAGAGTGTTTACCATCATCGTGTTTTTACAGTGCATCAATCATAGTGGTGTGACTGCTACAATGTGATTGGGGAAAGGATCCGGCTGTGTGTATTGTGTCTCTGTTATTGTTAGTCTAGAATTGAAGTGTGTCTATCTTTGTGTCAAATACATCATGTCTCATTGGTGAAATGCCAAGCCAACATCGTTTTTACTGTGCACTGTGTGTAAAAACTGTATAGCTCAATCCAACATCCATAAAACATTCATTTTAACTAGTGTATGCTATCTGTATTTGTGTGTTTTCTAGAGAAGTGGATCAAGATCAGAACTGCCAAATACACCTGAAGAGGAACTAGATGAACCAGTGCCTAATGTTAATTTACTTACTGTTCCTAATGTCATTGCTGTTACACTAGATACAACAGTAACAGAAGATAGCACAGAGTCCCAGGAATTCACCACAGGTAATGTGAATACAGTATTTTAAATTATGTAAATAAATGGCACTACGATACAATACACATCTGAAACTCATAGAAGTGTTGTTATGTAGTGCAGACACAGTATTGTGAAATAACTCCATAAAAACACTATTTTGTATCAAACTACATTTGTATAGTGTATAGAAAGTCTTCTACAATAATACAGAGTTGTTGTATTCTAAATTCTTGTATACAGAAAGAGCAATGATTTCACTTCTTGTCTGACATTTCAGAAGTTGTTGTTCAGAATGAGGTGGCGCCACCAGTGGCTGAAA
The DNA here is from genome assembly GCF_964340395.1 of Glandiceps talaboti. Taxonomy (NCBI): domain Eukaryota; kingdom Metazoa; phylum Hemichordata; class Enteropneusta; family Spengelidae; genus Glandiceps; species Glandiceps talaboti. The sequence goes on along the minus strand of NC_135556.1, from coordinate 24,620,867 downwards.
CCAAAGAACCAGAGATAGAACCACCTAAGTCACTTGTCATTCCGAAGGAAGAGTTGACAGTGATTAAGCTAGAGGAAAGAAAACTTAGTGTGCCAGAGAAACCGAAGGAAATGAGTGCAGAAGTGAAAACAAACAGTCTGACAGACTTAGAGAAACTAGAAATAGAACAAGCAACAACTACTTTTAAGATTACTGAACACAGAAGTCGTTCTGCCAGCTTTGAACCCAAGGAACTAGGATTGAGGACTGAAAAACTAGAATTGAGAACCAGATCAGCAACTTTGGAAAAACCTAGTGGTACATTCCTTCATATTGAGAATAAAGACAAACTTTCTGTGTATACTGAAGAAACTAGCAAACTAGTCTCAGTGGAAGAACATAAACTGAAAATTGAAAAGATTGAACCTCTTAAGGAACAAACCAGAGAAGTTATCATTGTATCTGCCATTGATAGTCCAAATGATACAAAACAAGATGAAGCTCAGAGAAAGAGAGAAGGTTTCAGAGCATCAAGGAAAAAAGCTGCCATAGAAACAGCCGAAGCAGGGAAAGATAATGACGAAAATAAAGATAAGTCATCAGCATCAACACCATCAATTATCTTGTCTTCACCAAGAGAGGCTGATAAAGAAAAATCTCGTGTCAAAATTCGTGCCTTTAGTGAACGTGAGCATGAATCTGGACAATTGAAAATACGCACATTTAGTGAAAGACGAGCATCAGAAGAAAGCGGTGTTGGAGTGCCAAGCTGGGTTGCCATGGCAAAACAAAGACAGAAGAACAGAGAGGATGACGATGGTAAAGAAACAGACAAGGAAAAAGAAACAGAAAAAGATGAGCCAAAGGAAGAGAAGAAAGAAGTGGAAAAAGACCCTGTCACTAACAAGGTATTTTTTGATGTCACAACAATTGTTTGGTGATGATTTCAAAATGAATTATACCACATAAACAGTTCAACTTTTTAGCACTGAATATTTGATCTGTCTTGATCAACAAACCTCATCAGAATGTTAATTCCATTGTTCCAAAGTGATGAAAATGCTAGTAATGTATGTTGTACCATACTAAATGTGATTACCATACTATAATTAATACACATCCAATTACTCATCCAGTATGTATTTGTTCATCTTTTCTAGCAGACAGTATCAATCACTGTGGCTAGCAGACGACAAGTCTTCAACCGAGAGTCCACACAAGAACAACAAAAGAATGAAATCAACAAAAAACCAACCAGCAGTATCAAGAAAACTTTTGTCGCTCCCAAGACTGAGAAGTGCATCATATGTGAGAGGCAGGTGTACTTAGCTGAGATGGCCAAGGCTGAGGGCAAAGTTTTCCATAAATATTGTCAGAAATGTAAAGTTTGTAATCGTACTTTGATGATTAGTAACTTAATGTTGGTACAAAATGCCATTTATTGTCGACCACATGGGTCAGAGATCAAGAATAAACATGTTGAACTAAAGTCTCAATCAGAACAGTTGTAAATTGTTAGCTGTGACTAGGGAAATTAAGTGTATAGTAAAAGCACTTTAAAAAACAAAATATTTAATTGCCACAAGAGGGCAGTCTTCATAGATTTGAAACGTTGCTTCAAGTCTAGTGGAAAAACATACAGTGAGGGACTTGGCGCTTTTCTTTTCTTTTAAATCTTGTGTTATTTTATTTGATGTAGACACTGAACATCATCTTTATCACAGTCCTGTTTTAATTTATGTTATCATTTAAAGAATTATGACAATCCGGGAGATAAAATACATCCATAGTACTTTTGCCCCTTGTACTATACTTTTGCTGTTAGAGTTTAGATTAAAAGATGTAACCTTATTAACATAACTGACAGATGTACTACAGTAGTAAAGAAAAGCAAAAACGAGGAACTTTAAAGTGCAAATAATGTGCAATTAAAAAAATCTCCCTGTCACCTCCGCAATATTATAGTGGAGTAAATATATTTCCAACTGTTGGTGATCATTTAAATTTAGGTTTCTTAAAATTTTGTTTGTTTTATGTTTTCTAAACTTTTAACCAGATTCTGTAGACCTCTCTAAGTTCCACTCACCACATGTCATCAAAATAGATGAAATAAAAGACACCAACTAAAGAAATTCATATTTTTGCAAGAAGGGGGAACATCAACATCCTAATTTTAGAATTGTGGATGGATTTGATAACGATAAAAGAACTTTAGTCAGACTTGATTTTATTAGAGCCATTTTTGTCAGGTGCCAAAATACATTCAGTGTATGCAGTACTAAGATATGACAATAGAAATCATAGAAAGAAGTTGTTGTGATCTCTTCAACTATTGTAAATAAACATCACAAAATATAACATCACATACAAATATTAAATCCACATTGGTATGCTTACACAGGTATTTCCACTATCAATGGCTGTTATACAGTACTTGGTACCAAAATAATGTTAGTTTCTATAAAGTGCTTTTCGGATCTATAGTGGCATAATGGAACTTTATACATATACTTCTCCAAGTCACTGGGGGAGCATACAGTGTTACATCTAGTAACTTTTGTCTGCCTAAGAAAAGTTGTCAGATGAGTTTTCATCAATTATTAATTTGGGTTAATGTTTGTTTCTTTAACAGATTTTTTTCAATATACAAATGTACATTTAAAGTGTACATTTCACTGAAGTGAACTGTGTACAATTTTAGGGTCTTGAATTGATTTGATAAAAGTGTATTTTATACCTCATCAGTTCACCAATGATATGTTTTGACAATCTCTGATAAAATGAAGAGAGCTGGATATTAATTTGGTTATTTGTGATCAGGGAGATGGACTCTTATCATAGCATTACTATACCAATATCTGTAAGAATATAGTTTTATCATTTGTAATAGACCTTACAGTACCTGTATAGCACCCACTGTGGTGCCATTATGGAATCAGCACCCTCTTGTGGTAAAATAGAGAGAATCAATATAAGGAGATGAATTAATTTGGATGGTCATGATTTTCAAATGATAATTGAGAAATATGAGACATACATCTAAATTAATTTGTGATAGCATTATCAGCAAGCAAAGACCTATAACCCATTCCCTTCCTCTCTCCTCCATGTCACAAGAGGGCATGATTCAGTTTAAAGGTATCTTTTTCAAGATGCAAATAAGTTTAATCATAAACTGTATTCAGAAAATACTAACCTCAGGATTTGACTTCCATTGACCTAAAAAGGTCATGACCTGTACTGGCTTAGAGGTCATGTGGAAAATACAGACAGAGAGAGAGAAAATAGTTGAATTACTTATCGGATAGAGCTTTATATTCTACAAACCAGGGCAAATTTTTGCGTCATTGATATGGTAGGCAATATAAAACCATTTCAGAGGTTATTAGATTTGTAGACTACAGATTGTGTTCACCAACTTTGTTTCGTCAATGCAATAGAACGCCCTACTAAGTGAGTCCTGTTTACAGTATTGAAAAGGTTACCCAGCTTTATCGGAAATAAATTTGACGATGTTCGTCTTCAGATTGACGATATACGATACTTTGAAGAGTATTACCTTCTGAATTCAGTACACAATACAATCCCACTTGTTGCTTACATCATATCACAGCACATTTTATAGCAACAACAAAAAATCACTTTTGTTTTTTTGTGATGCTTCCGTTTGATGTGACAGTTATGAGTCACCATTTTATTTGCACATTTACTGACCAGAATTCTACACAAATTATGATTAAAATTTTGTTTGAAACATATCACTTGTGAAAAATCATGACATAAATGCATACTAGACTATAATTTGACAGGTAATAACTGTATTTGTAACAGATATAGTCACTTATACCATCATCATCATCTTTTCAAATTCAGATTCTGGGACTAGGGTTTTTCTATTTATGATATAGGTGTTATTAAATACTTTCAATGATCAATATTACAAAATTAGTAAATATTATTTCTTCATGGATTTTTTTCATGTAGGTATAATTATTACAAATTATATTTACACATAAGTTTATTATGTAGACTTGAGTTTATGTTAAATGGCTGTTTGGATGCTAATGACCTTTGACCTTTCAGGCTTGACATCTGAAATCTAGTATCTGTAAAATAAAACGATAAAGAAAAAGTCAGTTACTAAAGTTGACAACAAAAAAAAGGGGATACATTCTTTCTGGCAGTTCCTTTCTTTTACATTTTTTGTTACATTTATCTGAAATTGTTCTTATGCTAAATGTATTTATCTATCACAGAAATTTACCGATGTCTCTTATTTCAAATATTCTTGTAGTGGTTAATATTTTTGATGATTGTGTTTTTCCCATTTGTATAAAGCTTGCTATTTTCATCTTCAATTTGAAAAGTGGAAGTTTTCTAGTTAAAAGCTGGATCACTGAGATATCAGATGTTATTGTGATATTAGCCAGGTGCGCAAAGCACTTTTTTTTGTTGTAGTTTTATTTCAAGTTATTTGTACTTAAAACACTACAGCAGGGTACAAAGTTATAGATTAAGATTTCTTCTGCCAAGGTATTTGCCGATCACAACTTTATATCTGATAAGCTGATGTAAATATTTTGAAAGAGATCATATACCATACAGTTTTATGTCTTTTTGGTTTTGTGTTTGTTTTTATCTGTGTACTAAATCCTTGCAAACACATTACATTGGAAGTGTTCCTTCGATATGGCATTTTCATTATTGCCACTAGAGGGCGCTGTCGTGGTCTGCAGCTGCTGCTGCAAATAATGGCCATTCTGTGTCGTAGGCAATCCACCACAGATAATATTTGTGTGTTATATTTAACAGTATTCAAATACAGTACTGTAAGTAATTATCATTATATGTGCATTATTTCAGATTTTCAGTCATTTTTTTTTGTAGTTTCACCCAGCCAGTACCAAGGAATGAACTACCCAGTAGACACCAATTGACCAGATATTTTAGATATGCTAGCACTAATTTATATATAAAGTGCTAATACCTTTAATTCTACAAACTTCAAAGTTTTATCGGAGTCAGAAAGCCTTCAAATATTCTATCAGTCAAACAACATTAGTAATCTGTTTGATATAATATTATATGTGATATATTAATATTTGTATTTTCAATAAGATTCTCCCCCCCCCCCACACACACACACACACACACGTTTCTTTATCATGGTGTACATTTTGAAAAATTGAAAATCTAGTAGACTATTTTACATCAAGCTAAGTACAAAGGACCAGTGACCTCAGTTTCAAGCATGGCTTTGATGACATTGCTGCCATAGTTTCAAATATGGCTTGGATGATGTGTTCTGACCATGGTTTCATACATGAATTGGATGATATTATTGCCATGGTTTCAAACCAGGCTTGATAGCTTCTGTTACCATGGTGTCAAATACCATAGTCAGTCACCCATTTGAATATATGGTTTATAAGATTCCATATATGGTTTATAAGATTCCATATATGGTTCATAAGATTCTATATATGGTTCATAAAATTCCATATATGGTTTATGTGATTCCATATATGGTTCATAAGATTCTATATGGTTCATAAGATTCCATATATGGTTTATAAGATTCTTATTCCTCAAATGAGGCTGAACAACATAACACATCTTTAATTGATAGTGTCAACATTGGTTCAAATCTTGCCAAAAAAGTTGGAAATCACAAAATATTTTGTAAAACTGAAACTGAACTAAAAAGGTGCATTCTTTACATCACATAGATGATATGGAAATTTTAAAAAAGGTGCTAGATTTTTCATGATTTGTGACTGAGTTGTGTAATATGGCATCAACAACATGATGCACAGTTTTGGCAATCATTTTTCTTTTCCTTCTTAAAAATTATTTCTCTGGTTAATTATTCTATGTATTACATGTATATTCATTTAAAATATTCAGTGCAGTACAAAGACAAACCCCTGAAAGATGGAGATATAAAAGATAATAGAACTATTGGACATTGTAAATAATTGAAAATGTACTTTTTTGTAGTTTGGAGTATAATTGAAACTTTAGTGGAACGAAAATGGTGTGTTTTTTGAGAGGTCAAGTTTAGAATATATGAGTATTGTATATTCAATATATGCTATACGTAGTGCTAGCGAGAGGTGAGAAATGATGTATGTGTTATGAAGACTGTATAAAAAAAATAAATGTCATTATTAATATAATTTAGTGTGATTTTGTGCAAGTTTATTCCATTTCTGGATGAATGTGTCAACTACTGACTATAAAATACAGGACTTATGTGAGAGTTAAGAGGTAAGACTTACTGCAGTAGCCATATTATGAAACAGAAGGCTTTGTGATGTCTTTCTCATTAATTTGAAATTAAACTTGCAAAATGTGAGGGTTTTTTAAAATTGTTTATGTATGCCCCACAACAACACAATAGATTTCTGCTATCTTTCAATGCAGTTGTCCTATTCAAAAGAATAATGGAAAGTGTGGCGTTGAGGGCGCTACACCGTTATATCGTAGATGAAAAAGTTGAATTCACTGGCTGCAACTGACTACCCAAATTCCTTGGCTCGCTTTCTGTAACAACACGTAACAGTTACAGAATTTTACATGTAAAAAATGTATTGAACTCTCCATGTAGTAACTCTAGATATCTGTGGTGATTTATCTTTCTGAAATTCCATTCTAACTATAGATTTCTCCCCTCCCTACAATACGCCACCAGCTAGTGTCGCGTCGCTAGGCTAGCGAACTTTCACACAACTGCAACTGTACAGTACACGCACACTCCAAAAGTCACTCTCGTACCGAGATTGGCTAGAACAAATGAGCACTCAGGAATAACTTAACAGTATATGATGTATGGTTCGCCAGTTTACCTCGCAGATCGAGATGGTAACTTTTTTTTAAAATTCCTTCCTGGTCTTTGTTGTAATACTTGTTTACATACGTGATTTCTACTGCAATGTCAATGAAATCACAGTGGACGTTCTATGTTTTTGGATAAAAGTACACGATGAAGTCATCGGACTGTTTTTGATAATTGACTTAAAATAAGATCATCAGCGAAATTCTAACTTATCCGAAACACCAAAGCCATATGCTCCCTATTCTCTGACAATACAAGGCAATAAGATTATTTTCACACTCAACTGATCACAACATGTCAACGCCAACGCCAAGTTTTCTCATCAGCCAACCAATTAGAGCCACGGTTAAAACTATTTAGCAAGTGGAAGTGGATTTTAATATATTGTAGACAGGATGACGATATTGCCGAAATTAGAAATATTGAAATATTGGTCTGTCACAATAGCAGATTGAGTCGTAATTGGAAATGTATTAAATATTTTTAAAAAATGTGTTTAGTACAATAACAGCATGCAAAAAATGTACTTAAAATGTTCTTTTAAAAATGTATTAAACTTGTACTTCGTGGAAGGTCCCTGGAACATTGCCCGATCCCAGAGTACTTAGTATATTTCGTGCAGTCATAGAATGTAAACAAATGTACTAAACGTAAACAAAATGTGTCAAACGATTTCAATGTATTTTACAGTACGACTTGCCATACATATGTATGGCTTGTGCTTATTCATGGGTTTATGGTATTTACATTTATTCTATTTGTATTTGAATGTTACTTACTTATGTTTGTTTGTTTGTTTGTTTGTTTGTTTGTTTGTTTGTTTGTTTGTTTGTTTGTTTGAAACATGGTTCCTGGGTTTCCTGTAGTTTTCAGAAGATAGATCTAAACTAGATAGCTGTTCTCCATTATAATTTTAACAACTATCTTTTTGTGAAAGAAAGTTTTATAGGAAAAGTTCTATGTATATAATGCAAAATCTTATAAACTGTCCGAGTGGATTTTGAAACGCCTGCAACACAACCGTCTGTAATCTTGAAGTACTCAAATAGCGTCAAATAATTTACCATTGCCGCCGCAAAAGGGCAAATACTTTTACGACGATTGATCAGACAAATATTTTGCGCATGCGCATCGTGTTACGACTTCGCTGTCGACGTTGACTTGTATGCATATGCTGGCGAAACAGCTGTTTCTACGTAGACCGATATAAGGTCATCGAGAAATATCCAAAATGCAGGTGAGTTTAAGAACAATCATTATATTGACATTTCATAGATAATATGCAGTATCAGTGATGATATTGTTTCTTTTTTTTCTTTTTTTCTTTTTTTCAGAAAGGTGGTTTGAGTCAGGAACAGATTGACAATTTACCAATCGATATCAGTTCTAACAAATTACTTGGTGAGTGTATTAAACAGTATATACTATATATGTGAGGTGATGTGTTGATGATATTCTGTGTAAACATTCTCTCACTTACTTCATTTTTCAAATACATGTATTTTCATTTTTTTGTAACACCTGAAGAATCTTGGCCAGTGTCACTGTAAAAAAGTTACAGAGTTAAATATAATTTTTAAAATCATATTACCCTTTACATTATTATCTTGTACTTCACACATGGCAGTCAATGTATTGAGACTTACTTCATGCCCTGCACTTGTAGGCTCAACCAGACACTGCTATATAGAGTAGTCCACAAGAAAATATATAAACTTATTTAAAAAATGATATATGATATGTTACCATATAGACTGAAAGATCATCTCTTCATGGTACTCGACTCTTATACTCTTGATGATAAGGACCCCCCACCCCACCCCCTTGACCCGTGACATGTTTTACAGTTTACATGGACCACTGTTAATGTAATCTGTAAGATACATTGTGTCATGACACCACATCAGGTGCCACTAACTTCTGGAAAGAGAAGCCTGGTTAGGGATACACAAAATGACATATGTTACAGTCTATATCTGTGATATTTTATTGAAAGTTTCCAATTACGGATTCTAGATGTTTGCTTCTTACAAGGACTACCTATACATCCCTGCCCTATTTTAGAAAGACCTATATTATATTGATACAAGACAGTATTTCTCTAGCTTTTCTAACATACCCAATGAGTTCACTATCATTCTCATGTTAATGACTGTGATGTTTTAATAATAGATTGGTTGATAGATCGGAGACATGTTGATCTGAAATGGCAGTCGGCAGCACTGGTTGTAAGGGAGAAAATCAACAATGCCATACAGGACATGCCAGCAGTGGAAGAAATAACACAGTTAGTATCAGGAACATGTAAGTGAACTCACCTAAACTTTGTGTGTTCAACTTAGAGCAAACACATAAACATCTTCTGACTACAAGGGGCATTCTCTCCCTACTCTGATGGGTAGGAGTGTAAACTGATGAAACTGTTCCTTGACAAGTCAAGATAACACACAAAATGTAAAGTAAACTCACATAGTCAGGATCTCAAGTTTGTTTATCTCATTTAAAACATGCTCAACATATATATTTATATGTATTCCCAGGTTTTGAAGTATTTTACATGTAATTTGGACCAAGCCAACTATATTTTCAATTCTAAAAACCCTGTGTAATCTGTTGAGACACTTATTTTTTTTTCATTTCAGACATAAACTACTTCCATTGTAGAAGAATTGTTGAACTTTTAAAAGAAACTGAAGCTGGTACAAAAAACATATTTGGCTATTATTCTTCCACGAGAATGAAAGTAAGTCAAATTTGAAATGTTTTGAAAAAACAACTGAAACATGCATTAGCTGTAATTGGAGTTGTCTAGCTGCTGGACCATGGGACTAGTCTGCTAACTTTAAAAGTGACCAAAGTCACCAAAGGCACTATCAAGGGCTTGCTGAACTTGTGTACCAGTGGCACTGTCATCCCCAATTTTTGTACAGCAATCTTCCAAGCGCAGATCCCAGGCACTATCGACTTGCTGGACCTGTGTACCAGTGGCACTGTTATCCCCAGAATTGGCGCAATCTTTTCATTAAAAAGCAAATTATAGTAAACATTGATAATCGGAAAAGGGATAACCCGATCAATTTTTATCTGTCATAAAAAATATTCATGTAATAGACTGAAATCAGAATTGAATTTGCATAAATGCAACAATTCATCAATGTAAGAGTTATACAACTTACAACACAGACCATTGACTGCATGTTATTTTGTTGTGTTAATGATAGGACTGGCAGGAGATAATGAAGTTGTATGAGAAAGACAATCTGTACTTGGCAGAAGCTGCTGATATGTTAATTAGAAATGTGACTTATGAAATCCCAGCCTTGAAAAAACAGATAACAAAATGTCAACAGACTCAAACAGTAAGTGTATTCTGTACAATGCAGTTTTTACTTTTATGTTTACTATAACAGTTACTGTTAATATGCTGTACTGTCTTCTATTTAGAGATGTATCTTTCATTAATCATTACTGTAGAGCAATATACAGACAATAAATTCATCTGTTACCAGCTCCCTGTGGCATAGTGGTTAGCACTCAGGATTAGCAGTTGGGAGGTCATGGGGTTGAATCCTACTGGAAATGGGGGATTTTTCTGTGACCGACCCAAACCTAGGGTGAGTGTTCTACAGACTAGATGGGTAGACTGTATCACTCAGCTGTGTCTCACTCACAAGATGAGTGCAAATTTGGGGGGGGGGGGGATTCCTGGAGTAATGACTCGAAAAGTCGGGGACGATTACTCACACGGAGCCTGCAGGTGCTATGTTCCCCAAGCCTGGTTGACTCCAAGATAGCCTGTGAACTGATTGGGTATTAGCCTTGACAGTTCCACAGCAACGTGATATGGAGCATGCAACATAACTCTGTCACATAGTCCCAAACCTGAATGGAACTCTGTAGAATAGTGTGTGATTGTGTGTTTACATCAGCATTAAAATGAAAATCACTGGGAGCAATTCCCAGTACAAAAAAAATTCTTGTGTTATTGTGCAATCCATAGGGTATATCCGTCTACTCCTTACCAGCACCCAACCCTTTCCCAGTAATTGGAGGATAGTCATTCATTAAAAAGAGTCAAATGGTCACATTATATAAATTTACCATTCAGGGTCAGATATCAAAATTGAGCTATACTGTCAGTCTCTCACATGGTGACATAGTACTGCCAATTTATGGTTGATAAGTTTGTACAAAACTCAAAATATGACCTTTGACCCTGGTATACTAGTATTTGACCCTTGACCTCTACATTTGACTTCTGTACCCTTTTGTCATGTCTTCTTCTTCTTCCCAGGAATGTGAAAGAAAGGAAAGGGATTATGTCATAAATGCCAATGAACAGAGGGAGCAATATCACATATTGTGTAAACAATATGGAATTAAGGCAAGTATACATACAGTTTGTACACAGACATCTTGGTCCTACCTTCCAACCATGTCCCAGTATTCAATAATACAGTTGTGTCAATCATCGTACGATGGTTGATTTTAAACTACTTATTTAATGATAATGTATATTTGTTATAGACATACATGTAGCACTATTCAGTTCAAAATGCCATTGTAGTAGGCTATCAATTGACCATTGCATTGTTTCCAATACAGAAAGCCATCATTTTGGGTATTATTTTAATTAATTCTTTTTAAGTAATGTTAGTTTTCTAATTCACCAGGGAGAAAAAGTGAAAAGTGAGTTGATCAGTCTAGTGAAAGATTTATCCTGTGTTTATGAAGATATTGTGAAGAAAACACAAGATATAGTTAATACATGTGATTTTTATCATGCTTTTGTACAATTTTCAATAGGAGGGTAAGTGAAAATAATAATTCTCTATATGTGTGTGTGATGTTATATAACTTTATTACATCATCTTTAGTGACATCATCTTTTAACTTAGTGACCTTATCTTTAAATGACATCATCAGTTAACATAATGACATCCTTAGTTTACTTTATAGTGACATCATCAGTTAACTTAGTGACATCATCAGTTAACTTAGTGACATCATCTGTTAACTTAGTGACATCATCAGTTAACTTTGTGACATCATCAGTTAACTTAGTGACATCATCATTTAACTTAGTGACATCATCATTTAACTTAGTGACTTTATCTTTTACTTAGTGACATCATCATTACACTTAGTGACATCATTTAACTTAGTGACATCATCATTTAACTTAGTGACATCATCAGTTAACTTAGTGACATCATCATTTACCTCATTGACATCATCATTACACTTAATGACATCATCATTACACTTAGTGACATCATCTTTTAACTTAATGACATCATCAATGTATCGTCGTGACATTACATGTACCAATTAATTCTGAAACTTCATTTAGAAGTGGAATTAATTAATGAAGCAAAGATATGTCATGATATGTATTACAAGTAGACTTTACCAGATCAATGAATATCAATCACTGGCTTTCAAAACCATGCACAATTACAGACTTAAGGAATAATTGTGGTCAAAAGGAAATTGTGTAATTTTGTTTTCAGCCCCAGTGGAAAGTTTGGATCTGTTAACGGAAGGAGTTCTAAACGCTCTGCTCACCTATAGTCTGTTTGTTTACATTTGTCAAAGTCACCATGGCAACACTGTTTTCTGCTCATCTATAATCTGTTTGTTTACATTTGTCAAAGTCACCATGACAACACTGTTTTACAATAACAGAAATACTGATAGTGAAGAGACTGAGAAGAGATCACCAACAATCAGGTATATACAGGAGATTGGTAACACCACAGTGTATCAGTGGAGAACTGGGACAGCGCCCTCACAGGTGATTGATTCACATGTACTGCTAGATGATGAAGAGGACACCAAGGAAGACCAGGTCAGTGTCATTATGCTCAGATATCTGTCAATCAACAAGTTGAGTCTTATGTCGAACTAAAATGGAGCTGAATGATTTTTTTTTAAAGAATCTAAATTCATTTATTGTCTTTTTAAATCAATTTCAGATTGACTGGGGAGACTTGGCTGAAGAAATAGACTATGGCATTTCATTAGAGGACAACAGTACTAGTCAGGTAGAGGTATATACAGTAAGCTAGGGGTATGCAAATTGGTTATAAGAAGTATGAAAAGACATTGAAATAAACAGTATGCAAACAATGTTGTAGCAAATAACATCAAACAATAATATAATGAACAGAACTACAACTAATAGTAATAGTAGACTAAGTATGCAAATAATGTCAACATAAGCATACATATATTACAATATGTTTGTGTGAGAGCAACCATACCACTTAGTTTGTTGTGTGGGAGCAACCATGCCACTTAGTTTGTTGTGTGAGAACAACCATACCACTTAGTTTGTTGTGTGAGAACAACCATACCACTTAGTTTGTTGTGTTAGAGCAACCATGCCACTTTGTTGTGTGAGAACAACCATACCACTTAGTTTGTTGTGTGAAAACAACAATACCACTTAGTTTGTTGTGTGAAAACAACAATACCACATAGTTTGTTGTGTGAGAACAACCATACCACTTAGTTTATGTGAGCGCAACCATACCACTTAGTTTGTTGTGTGAGAACAACCATACCACTTAGTTTGTTGTGTGAGATCAACCATACCACTTAGTTTGTTGTGTGAGAACCATACCACTTAGTTTGTTGTGTGAGAACAACCATACCACTTAGTTTGTTGTGTGAGAACAACCATACCACTTAGTTTGTTGTGTGAAATCAACCATACCACTTAGTTTGTTGTGTGAAAACAACCATACCACTTGGTTTGTTGTGTGAGACCAACCATATGTCACTTGTTGTTATACTTCAAGAGGAGAAGATATAATAATGTCCTTCATATTGCTTGGTTTTTAACAGCAAGATGAAGGCATTGATTTTGGAGAAGACCCTGTAGACAAAATCAATTTTGATGTTACTGTGGAATCAGATGAATTTGAAACAGTTAAAGATGATGGTATAGCCAGGGGGACGGACAGTTTGTCTCTACTAGATAATCCTGATACTCGAAATACTTTCATTGATGAACTTTTGGAAGTAAGTCTGTATTTTGATTTTTATAGTCACAACTGCAGTGTGAAGATTTGTACATGACATCATGACCCCAATTTGGATATGAAGTTATGTCATTGTATTTCACTCATTTCTCAGTAGAGAAACTGATGACTTTGGTTCAAAATCTTGAACACTACCTTGTCAGAAATGCAGAGATGGCAGAAATGACTTGTCGTTTCATACCTTACTGGAAATCAACTAAGGCAGCTAGGATGAAATCTGCCTTACCTTTGTTCCACATTTCTATTTCTGGTTATTTTGTAGCTTGAAGGATTTTTGAGTCAAAGGTTGAATGAGATGAAAGGCGAATCAGACGTGTTATCCGTCAACCAGTTTCAGAGTGCCCCAGCTATCCTACAACTTGTTGACAGCGATAGAGTGAAGAGAATGCAGAGTGATGTCAAAGATATTTTGAATCAGTTGACTTCAGTCAAAATGAAGCAATTATTCCTAATTAGAAGTTCACCAAAGTAAGTTATGAAGTCAATGTTATATGTAGATCTTTGTAGTAAGTTGTAGCACATTGACTTGTTTTGAGCTTTTGGTAAATTAAATTGAATTTTTAATAACTTTTATTCACCATTATAAGAAAAAAGCTATAAGAAACAAACAATAGATACATTACACTAGTGTACATAGGAATAGAAATCAAGAAATATCAGTTAGTCTAGCTTGTATCCCAAGTGACACATAGACAGATACACGTGTAAAAAAGACATGAAAGACATTTAAAGAGAAATAACAGTGCACAACAAAACAATGACAGGTAAATAAACTAACACACCTATAAATTTATAGTACACTGTCTTGTTTATAACTTTTGGTATAACTCATTAATCAGTACACTCTGGTGATTGGCTGTCCATATATTATTTAATATCCATTCCATAGTTATTTGATTGGCTCTCATTTATAGTACACTCTTGTGATTGGCTATCCATGTATCTTGTTATTTTGTGATTGGCTTTCAGATATGTGGATAAGTTGACACAGTCTCTAAAACAAAAACTGGACCAAGCAGAGAAAATGTTAGCCAGTCAACAGGCAGTCAAAGACAGGAGATTTGGGAGTCTAGAAGAACAGAAAACCCTTGAACCTAAAATTGGTGTCTTGGTCATGAGAACCAAACAATTACAAAAACAGGTAGAGTAACATATCATCAACTTTGATATAATTAAAGTATTAGTATGGCTGCTTTGTGCATATCACATATGAACTAGTGATTGCTTGTTTTGGTGCAAGTGAACACTAATGTTATTTGCACTGTAGTGGTATACTGAAAACATCATTATATACCTGTAGGCAAAAGAACATGTGACTCGAATATGTACACAAAATTATTCGAAGATATGATTATATTTTTACAAAATGTCTTGTTTTAAAATAAATATTTAATAATGCCCGAACCTCCTAACAAATTAGTGGCATTGTGGCTACTCAAGGTGTTTGCTCTCATACTTACAGTGTTTCTGTTCAACTGTCATCCACTTTACTTGTGAAAGTATGGCCACAGAGAACATTGAAAATACTTTGCATACACTACACTGGTGTTTATGTATTATTCATAAGGCTCTGTTATATGGCTGGAGCATTTCCCTGGCAACCTTCTTATCAAACACAGTATTCATAATAGAAAGTTTGTTTTCCAAAAATTGTTACTTTGTAACTCATCTTGTCTGTAGCATGACATTGTTTCAGACACTTATTTACGTATGTTGAGGATAGTTGTCCATGGCAACTTGCTTTGCAAATAACCATTTCACAAGTATTATTTGCAAACTACACCAAAGTAGTTAAGAACTAGGTTTAAGAAATTGATTCACAAACCCCTATTTTGACTTGTCTACCTTATATCCAGTTATATCCAGTTATATCCAGTTATATCCAGTGAGTAATGATATAGTTGGACTATTTTGCCATCACAGTAATAACTTTCAGTGAAAACTTCAATTGTCTCTCTCTTTTTTTCACCCTTCAGATTGAGTCAGATATATCAGAGAGGTACAAGAACAGGCCTGTGAAATTGGTTGGTGCTATAAATAGAATGTAGCTGTTTACACAGCTGGTCTACTGCCCTCTATAGTTGATATTACTATCACAATTACTTATAAGAAGTTATACAGCCAGCAACAGGCAAGCATTTACAAGCAGAAATTATTAAACAGGAAAAGTAAATAAATGAATTGGATTAATAACACTTGGCACAGTATGTTGGAAGTACAGAGACTTGTATTACATTTCATGGTTTGATAAAGAACAGTTATATGGCCTCTTTACATAATAGCTCACATTCACAGATGAATTCAAGTTCCCCTAGTATGTCAAGTCCTCGTAATGAGGACATAAAGCTGTTTGTATCAAACCATTAAAAGTATTAATTACAAGTCTTTGCATTTCCAACATGCTGTGCTAAGTGTTATTCAACCCGATTCATGTGTTTTATATTCCCTGTTTGTAACAAGTTATGCTTGTAAATGCTTGCCTGTTGCCAAATTGTTTCCATAGTTACCATACATGTTTATTACAAGCTGCATGATATGAAGACTTGGGAACAAAATTGTTAGATTTTGATGTATTCTACTACTTTACTTGAAAATTTGACCATATTGGTTTACCACATATATTTATGTCATCTGATCTGTATGTAGGTGTAATAAATATTATGTGATTTAAATGTATCAATTGTTTGTATGTTCTGTTCAGTCCAATTGCTTACAAACTTGGCTCTTGTGTTGACATGTGTGTATATATGGCATTTTAACAGACCTGAGCTGTAAGAATGTGTCTTGGGTACACATTTCACTGAAAATTATTATCAGAACCACCTCATAGAATGTACATGTATAAGTAAGGGAGAAGCAGAATTTATGCCACCACCCCTACTCTTTAGATTAACGCATTCACAAACACATTCTCTGGCAGTCCAGTCACCCACCTCATGAAGAACTTACTGCAGTGAAGCCATGATAATCATGGCATATTACTTCTGTTGTCATTCAATGGTTGCTTCTGAAATAATTCAATGCAACATTTGGTATTGACTAGATGTATTTGGTCATTCTGAAAGAGGGTTAAGGGCTTGTGACTTTTTTGCTGTTGATATCTGAACTATTTAATAGTCAAATATAGATCATATTGCATTTTGCTGTTGTTGTTTTCATATTTCAACAGAGAGGGCGCCCACCTCGCTAAACTTATAATCTTCAAAAACACAGAGCAGTAAGGGGTAAAAGGGTGCTATTGCTTATGGCTTATGCAGTGTTGGAGTTGCAGAAGGGTTGGGCGTAATTCGTCATGGATTTAACATTCACCACAAGGATTTTCATTACACCACCAAGGAAATAACTGGCTCAGCAACTGAGCAAGAATGTTGTAATGAAAAGTAAATAAAGAAGATCTTCTGTTGCACTTCATAACTTTATGAAGTCTGGGAGTACTAGGGCCTAAAAATAAGTGTTTGGTTCCAGTTACCTGACCCCCACCTAGTTTTTTACTGCCAACCCTGAACTTTGTTTTATGTATTAAAGAAATAGTGGATGCAGAAACTGACATTATCTTTAAAAGACAATATAAAACTGTTCTTCCAATCTGTAATGACTATACATCTGGTGAGAAGAAACCAATAACACAGACACATATGGAAAACAGTGGAAAACATATTAACTACCTGAACTAGACACTCACATATGAAAAAAATATATATATATATAATTATATAAAAAATTAAACAATTTTTTTTAGGCCTAATTGAAATTTTCTCTGCAAGGAAAATGATAATGTAATACATGTACTTGGTAGATAGTTTTGATGATTCTAGAGTTACTTTGTGCTTTCTTCACCTTTCTTGACCTTGCCCTACTTACAAAGGTCAATTGTAGTCACCCATACTCATAGTTAATTAATAATATTGTTGACAACAACAAATTAAACAGAAAACCAGATTTATACTGAATGCCTCTCGTAAGGGAATTACTAATTAAGTAAATAACTCATTAAACAAAAAAAAAACTATGGTAACAGACTTTGTTTTTGGACAAGCATGCTTTCTTAGTATGTATGTGCCAAATTATACGGAATTTGAAGAGTGCATGATACTGCTTAATTACTGAATATCATTCATTATTCAAAATACTGATTACAGGTAAAAGTGCAACAAACTTCATAGGACAGGTGCATATTATCATTGTTGATATATGTACCATATTATACGAAATTTGAAGCTTTCATTTTTAAAAGGGGAAGGTGTGTCTGTCTGTCTGTCTGTCTGTCTATCTGTGTCATCATTTTCTAAAAATTGGCTGGCTCAATTGTAATGAAATTTGGGATATATAATCTTTAGGGTAATAGCTAGACCTGATTAGATCTGTTAATGTTTAATTAGAGAAATTTGCATATTAATGAAATCAACTAATTACGCAATATCTTAAGACTGCAATTTCAATATAATTTAGTATATTCGTTAAACATAACAACATACATTTGTCCTATAAAATTCGTTGATGTATCTTACAGCGTTAATGAATAATTTGCATAATTAATTATTTTTGGTAACTCGGCTATATCTTAAGAATACATTCTTCAAATTCAACATAATTTAGTACATATGTTAACCATAAGAAAACACATATGTCCTGTCAAGTTTGTTGATGCACCGTACAGCAGTCTTAAGATATAGCCTAATTACCGAAAACAATTAATTTTGCAAACTATTCATTAACACTGAAAGGTACATCAACAAGCTTTACAGAACATATGCGATTAATATGGTTAAAGTGTGTACTGAATTATATTGAAATTGAAGTATGTATTCTTAAGATATAGCCTAATTACCAAGAATCATTAATTATGCAAATTATTCATTAACACTGAAAGGTACATCAACAAGCTTTACAGGACATATGTGATTGTTATGGTTAATGTGTGTACTGAATTATATTGACTTTGAAGTATGCATTCTTAAGATATAGCCTAATTACCAAAAATAATTAATTACGCAAATTATTCATTAACGCTGTAAGGTACATCAACAAATTTTATAGGACAAATGTATGTTATGTTTAACGAATATACTAAATTATATTGAAATTGAAGTATGCAGTCTTAAGATATTGCTTAATTAGTTGATTTCATCAATATGCAAATTTCTCTAATTAAACATTAACAGATCTTGCTCAAAACCTAATCAGGTCTAGCCATTACCCTAAAGATTATATATTCCAAATTTCATTACAATTGAGCCTGCCGATTTTTAGAAAATGATGACACACACACACACATTTTGTGACACCTATAGCACTACTCAGCTGTGCTAAAACAAATCATTCACAGAAACCATTTACGTCTACAGTGGCTACTCAGGACTAAAAACTTGGCATTTTACAAGATTTACTCCTGTACATCCTTCCAAGTTTGCCCCCCCCCCCCACCACACACACACACACACACACACACACACACACACATACATACACAACAATGAAGCTGAAATAGTCACTCATGGTATAATCACATTTATTTTTGGATTGCACATATACACAGAGATCCCATTTATGATGACACACATAGCAAAACATATACTATAGTTTGACTTATAGCAAAGATTGAGAAACTAGTAACATGAAGATGAGAACTTGTAGCATATATTGATGACTGGCATGATGTAGACACTCTCAGGATCTTGTACAACTATATACTGTCCATAATTGGGGGACATAATGATGCAAAGTACTTCTATAGTTCTTAGACTAGAATTCCTCTGTAATAGTTGGTGTCATACAGATGTATATAAACACACTGTCCTACTTGTATGATGTAATATAAAGGTAAATGTAACATCATCAATCATTTATGGAAACCGATCTTAACATAGATGGGGGGGGGGAGGGGGTCAACTGCAGGAATACCTCAATGTAACTCATTGTCTATTTTCTATCAAAATGAATAACATTCAATCATGTTCATCTCAGCTTACATGCAGTCATGACACAAAACAGTTCTAACTTTATGCAAATGTTAAGAACCAGCCATAACTTTATGCAAATGTTAAGAACCTGCTATAACTTTATGCAAATGTTAAGAACCAGCTATAACTTTATGCAAATGTTAAGGACCACTTCTAACTTTATGCAAATGTTAAGGACCACTTCTAACTTTATGCAAATGTTAAGAACCAGCTATAACTTTATGCAAATGTTAAGAACCTGCTATAACTTTATGCAAATGTTAAGAACCAGCTATAACTTTATGCAAATGTTAAGGACCACTTCTAACTTTATGCAAATGTTAAGGACCAGTTCTAACTTTATGCAAATGTTAAGGACCACTTCTAACTTTATGCAAATGTTAAGAACCAGCTACAACTTTAATGTATATATCACAAACTTGTTCTGACTTTATGCAAATATAATGAATCAAGCCAGATCTGCTGTTAGACAACACCCAGAATCCCTCACAGTGCTCAAGAAATGTTGTCAATATGAACTCTCATGGTTGTCAATGGATTGTAATTTGTAAAACATAAGATCTATTCTGACAGAGGTGTAAGTCATTCTATATGTAAATTAGACTCCATTGTCAAATCATTTGTTATCTTGCTGTCAGATATGTAAGTATACTCTATGACAGGTTTCTCCATCTAATCCTTTCAAATAATTCTACATCTCATATTCAGGTACAAACGTCTACATCTCATATTCAGGTACAAACGTCTACAATAATGTATATGCACACCAAATTAAATATTATGATTTCAGGTAAATTTGTGTAAAAAGTTTGACGAAAACATGAAAGACTGTTGGACGGACATAAGAAAAGTATCTTTTATCTTTTTAATTTACAGATATAATAAGTACATGTTTTTTTATTACTTTTAATCAAATACCTAAGTTTCAGTATCCTTCAAAATAATAGTTTGCAAATATATACAATGTAAACTTCAAATTCTCTGTTTCAAAGCTACCCCTGTCTGTTTCAAGGCACCCCAACTGTCTGACAGAAAAGATCGGGTAAGACATACATTATCGTAAGTTTCTTGGTACAAATCAATCTTTTCTTGCAATTCAACATGATCATATAATTCAATTCATCATCCACTTCTGTTGTCATGGTAATCAGTTTATAAGTATTCGTTTCCAAAGTCAAATGGGTCTGCTTTTTCTCGATGTCTTGGTTTAGCTGATGGGGGAGGCGTATCATCGAGGTCAAAACATTTTAGATTCTGATAGGCATTAGGTCCACCACGGTCTTTTGGACGGGGTTTCAGCTTCTCGTGTCGAAGTCTGTCAAAATGTAAAACAACACCATGAATATTGTGGTAAGTACTGAGTTGGTTTTTACACTGGTAAGTGAACCTTTTCTTGTCTAAGCACTGCTATTGGTTGAGATCACATCACATGACATAACTGTAATATGTAGAGTATTCAAAATGGCCGCCATCTAGTCATACTCAATATACAGGATTTATGACATTCAGTCTGGCCAGTAACCTCCTGAACTATAACATAGTTATTATACACCAATGTTGGTATCAAATTATAACAGTATAGCGCTGATATTTTAAAACAATATTGCTGAATAAATGAAAAGTACACATAATACTTTGAGACTATAAAAGACAACATTACCTCTTGCCTCTTCCACCAGTATAAGGCTTAGCTTTGAGTTCTTCCTGTATCATATCATCATCATATACAAATTGAGTTTTCATGCCAAGATAGTTGGTGATATTAACAGCATTCTCATTCTGTAAGGTTAAATTTGATATAAACATTAAGTCCAGGTTATAATGCATGTAGTATTACACCACATTTACATCATATCACATGGCAGTATATGACACAGTCAACAAAATATAGCTAAAACAACTCCTTGAGTTACAAATTGCTTGGTCAGAAGCAAAGCCAAAGCGAGCAGAATACTTTGACTGGGTTGCTGATGACATTAACTTTGCTGGGAAACACTGGGAAACTAGAATATTTTCCAAAGGAGGCTATGTAACTATGATGGCCCTCACTTCTGCCAAAAGGTAACTTCCGAACAGCACTCCTATTGGCCAAACTATAGAATCTTTTGTTTTTTGGATATCTCTGGCATATTTATGAATTTCAAAGCTTCAACATTCCTCATCAGTCAGCTTTCTTTCTTTAAGTTCAACCTCATAAATTCCTAATTTCATCTATATTTGGTTCAGTCCAATGATGTCTCTCCTATGGATTATTCCATTTCTTGTAAATAGGTATTAACAGTACACTGTTTTCCTTACCTTCCTCTCTTCCTCCTCCTCCTCTTCTTCCTCCTCTTCTTCTGATCCATCCTCTCCGTTTTCCAGTGAGTCAGCATGGATAACTTGAGCTGCTGTAGTTTTTCCATCCAGCACTGGATGGGAAGGTAGACTTTGTGGATCTACTAGTACGTCATATGGTACCATTGGGTGTAAGTATGTGGCTCTGTTGTAAATATCCCATGATTCCTGCTGACCAAATGTACCTGTAAAAGGTAGATTGGATATTAAAGTTTGACAACATGATGACTTATTTACTTTGTGTACATTAATTAAGGGATTGGTCAGTTTCTTTTGTTGAGGGAGGGTGTGAATATGTGTATCTGTGGGTTTTTGTTTTTTTTTGGGGGGGGGGGTCATTAATAGGTGGATTTTTCTTTGATATAACAAAATGATCCAAAAAGGCTTTCACTCCGTCTGTATAGAAACTAAAACAGGATGGTGTCTGAGTTCCATATTACTTACCTACATATTCACCCTCAATGGTCCAAAGTCTGACAGTACAGTCCAAGGATGATGTCAGAATCAAGCCATTCTCTTCAACCAAATCCATGCTGTAAAATAATTGACATGAAATTAATCTTTCACCCCTATTTCAAAGAATAATAGAATAGCCCTACCATACAATGAGTGGGGTGCTACTAAAGTATGCAGAAAAAAAACAGGACATGTTAGCCAATCATTCGGAATCAAGTCACATGATAATAGTGTTGATTTGGGTGACGATAAATAGTGAAATTGACTCAATCTACTCATTAGGAATATTTCAAAGTGATTGGTTATCATTCTTAGATTAACAAGACACGTCACATTATTTTCACCTATATGAAAATGACTGTATGAAAAGTGTCCACACATTACCCAAGAAAATTCTACAAATCAATTATGATTAGAATTGTGTGTTGCTATGGAAACTTACCTTGTAACACTCTGAATGTGTGCTCTCCATTCTATTATCACTGTAAAAGTAGAAAAATGGTCATTAAGTAAACTTGTGTACATGTTTGTAGAGTAATTAATTGTTAGCATATTATACTATGCACAAAAGTAGCCACCAAGCCCATGAAGTTACAGACTCTGCTAATTTGATGTAACCTGTATTGAGAACGATGGTTACTTCTCCCCATTATTTATTAAAAAGATTTTTACAACAAGTTTTCAGTTTGAATAAAGAATCCCATTCCTTTGAACAGAAAACTTTATTGCAGATTATATCACTAAAGAAATAACATTGTTTGATTAATTTAGAAATACTTGATATTTGTGTTTCATTATTCTATCAAGTACGATGATATGGGTTGCAAACATCAAATGGAATACATTCTGTATATGGATGAAATACAACAAAACTATGGGAGATGAATATATAAAAGAATTTATCTTGAAATACAGCAAGGCTTGTTTGTTTATTTTCTAACTGTTTCTTTACTCACATTCAGGTGGCTGTGTTTCTGGTCCATTCAGAGCATACCCATCAACATTCCAAGATCGAATATACCCTGTAATAAAGTAGAAATATGTATGTCATTTATCTGTAGTTAATATAAATTTTGATCCATGTTACAATAATTTTAAAATAAGATATTATTCATGTACTTGTGCAAACAAACAAACAAACTTGAACACAAATGATGATAGAAGTACAGAAAAGAACCAAATTTGAATAAACTTCATAATTGGCCAAAAAAAAACAGCATACCAACAAATATGAATGACATAATAATGTTAAAAAATGACCGACTTAAAAAAAACACATAAAAAAGGCAAATTTAGTGCTTGTGTGTATGATCATTTTTCTGTGATTTTAGAACATTTGTAATACATATCTTAGCACCATTGCTACTACTATAAAACCACTAAAGTGTATTGAATTACTACATACCTATTGCATCAGCAGTAAAGAGTAGTGTCCCATCGCTATTGATGACCATAGAGCTGATTGCTGCTTTGGAATCATGTGACTAAAATAAAAAAAAAACAGAAAATAATTACAGGGAAAATCTAACTCACATAATAAATGGTCACATGACAATGGTCAAGCTTGAGTAAATCCAATGTATATCTTAATTAGTAGCATTAAATCAAAACTCTGAAATTCCTTTCTGCTATTAGGTCAAAGGTCATGTACAGTCTCCATTGATGTCATATACACATGTATTTGGTTCATGACTGGAGCTTTGTCTTGCCTAACTGTATACAAATATCAGATAAGAAGGATATACTATTAATGATAGTTAAATCAAGTCTAAGGATAAATAAATATAACTTACCCCTGGGAAATATGCAAAGAGTCCCCCACCATGATATACATTCCAGAAATGAAGACAGGCTAGAAGGAAAAGAATACAGTCAATACCAGTTGTATTTTTAATGCATTTTTATATATATTAATAATAGAATGGATGACTTAAAAACTTGAAAATATGAATCAAAATTACGACAAATTTTGTTCCAGTCACAGCTACTAAGGCTTTATATAGAATTATTTCAATTTTCATATCAGTATTATCAAATCATAAATGAACATTACTAAACAAGTTGTTACATTAATTACAGCACTGTTCTAGAGCCATATCAGCCTCTCTGATTTCAAACAATAGAGGGCAGTATACAACCACCTGCTGAATGTGTAGATAGTCTTTGGTATTATTGAGCAAGACTTGATAGCGGCAACAACTTACCTCTTGGTCCACTGGCAATAAGTTGGGCACTGTGTTTATTTGTCACCCTGGAGTCAATGAACAGCAGTTTACATATGCTATTATCACCATCCACTGTGAAATAACACAACACAAAAGTGACTAAAGGAAAAGTCAGGTGAAAATTTATAAATGTTGCTGGATGAATAAGAAACACTAGCAATTTTGATTTCAACACATATTTCAAAATATAGAATAGTACATGTATTAACTTGTTACAACAGTTGAATTTGAAACAAATGTGCACAGTATGATGGAATTACTTTACAACTCTTACTAAGGACTAAGTTTGGTAAACTGAATGACTAGCAGTCTTGTAGTAAAACCTTAGATCTGCACATTAGGATTGCACAAAATAATGCTGAAAGGTGATGCGTATATCTGTCAAGACGCCCTCAGTGGCGACCTTTGGTCACTTTTGCAGTAAAATCAGGTTAACCCAAGGGCCTAGCAGCTATACTAACTGACAGCTATTGAATGTAAATTATCATACATTGGGACAAGTAAAACCAGATCTCTTTCTTGTCTACTTACAAGAACAAGCCTGGTAATTCTCTGGTTGAGCTCTTGATAAGAGATGACAGTATATATGTCCTGATACAAGGTTCCATACAATCACTTCACCATCATAACTGGAACTGGCAAGGAGATTTGGAGGGCAAGATGCCAGCGATAATATGTCTTCTTTGTGTCCATTTTTCTGAAATGTGAAAATGAAAGTATGTTATGTAATTTAAATGGTATACAAAATCATTGTTTGTGATATCTATAGGAGACTATGTATTCAGAGAAAGTTGCCTTCATAGTAATAATGTTACTGATAAATGAAAAATACTATGATTTGGTTATCGGAAAAACAAAAGATTGACTAGTTTGACCACTAGGAGTGCTATTCAAAGACAGTTTTTGGACAAGAAGTGAGGGCTGTGATAGATGAGTACATGTACTATGTTCTCACTGTGTTTCAGGATAAAAGTTGGTTACATTCTCAACTAATCAAAGCATTCTGCTAACTTTGTTTATTGATTTGATATTTATGAGGCAGAGTTTTGGTTTCATAAAACTACAGTACAACCTGATCCAAGAAACTCACCAGATCATCAGACCACTTTGGTAGTGGTTTATGTACATGATGAAAGTCGTCATTGGAATCAGTAAATATATTAATTCGTCGATCCCAGCCTACTGAGATGATGTAACGATTCTTATTCATCTCAACATAATTGATGCTGGTTACTTCTTCATCATCATCTTCTATTGACAGAAAGAAAGAACAAAAGACATAAAAATCATAAAAATATTAGAATTCATGAAGATGTGATAAGTATAACAGACAAAAACAAACCATGGAATATTGGAATTCATTTAGATATGAAATGTAAACTTACATATGCCACATAGCATTGGTGTATTTCACATCAAAATAGTGATTTGCTACATTTCACACCAAAATAGGGATGCAAAAAAAGATTTGTATTCTTACAAACTTTATTTTGATTTTGATTTGTAATCAAAGGAAAGATCCATAAATGTGATTTACTGTCAAGATTTTGGTTTTGAAGTAATAACAAAACCATGATGAAGTTTACAGATATATGTTTACCTTGTGATTTCTATGTCCATACTTCTTACCTTTTTCTAATGTTTTAAGGCAGTGACCGTTGTTATAATTCCACACTTTTAGTTTTCCATCTCTCCCACCAGTGATAAGTCGTCGTCCAGTGTTGTCAAACTGCATTGCTGTTATTGCATTATCACCGTGTGCTTGGGAGAATTCAAAGACTGGTTTGCCAGTTTCAAATTCCCATAATTTGACAGCCTGTATGGAGGAAATAGCAGATCCATGTCAATGCTACAGAATGAATCCCTCATGTATTGCAGACATTTTACAATGACAGGATTCCAAATTTAAGTTTTTATGGTTAGAAAGAAACATTGAGTTATAGTAACCTTTGACCTATACATCCAAATTTCTAGTGTTAATGAACTATTCTAGTTCATTCATTCATTCATTCATTTCTAATATATTGTTTTATTCAAATATATTCATTCGATCATCTTCTATCAATTCAAAAGGAAATCAAGTATCTATAATAATTTCTCATTAAATATATCGATTACTTGTATGTAAATGTGTGTATACTCGTGTATGTATGAGTATACTTGCATGTGTGTGAAGTAAGTTAACCAATTTTCATGACAATGCTGAAACAATTTATTCCACAAAGATTCTTGAAGACTCATGTCAGAGACCCTTGTAGTAACCTGAATAAATGGACCAGTCTACGTGACAGAAAAATAGGGAAGTCAGGTCCTTAACTGAGGGACAAGAAAAGTGTGTGTACTTACCGAACCATCAGAACACGTAACCACTTGTTTAAAGCTATCGTTATATCGGCAACAGTGGACTGGTTCTTTGTGGGTTATTACAATGTCTGCATGCTGTTGAGGTCTGTCAAGTGTCAACAAATAATATATACAATAAATAAATCTCCTGTGTACTGAAAAAATGGAAGTTTTCAAATGAATAGCACTTCTTGTTTTCACTGGACTTTATCATAACATAAATTGAATTATATTTAGGTAATGTGATGTCTTTCACCAATATTTTTCTTTGTTCAGCCAAGGAAAATATAAGAGATCTAAGGGGCCTTGTCACTACGTGTCAATAGAGAAAATATGAGTATTTCCTAGCTAAATGAAGAAAACTTTGGGGACTAGTAGAATTATACCTCTACAAGTATAATAGAAAATAGTCAGGGAAAATAATGGTAACATTTTGATCAATATATTGAGTACTGCAGACCCAGAGATGTAGGGTCAGGTTGTTGTGATGTGGAACGACAAGGGCATAAATCCCATATTATTTTTATGTGTTATTGAATGTGTTCAACTAGGCTTGCGTGAGGTATATTGAGGTTTATTTGCATATATATTGTCTGCATCAATAATCCATGCATGCAAACCTAATCAGACAATGTGTGAGAATCAAACTCAATCAATGTGTAAAGACAAATTAAATGTTTTGTTATTGATTTTGTTAAATCTATTCCGCTCCAAGATCTATGATCTATTATTAATTAAGTTAAAGTCAACTTTGATCATTTCCTGTTTTCTCACTCACTGTTATCAAAAATTTATAACCTTTAAATATTTAGACATCAACATTAATAATTACAAATTTTACAATTTTCTGCATACAAGCTTCTGCCGTATACAACAACATACATACATACACACACACACACACACACACACACACACACACACACACACACACACACACACACACACACACACACACACACATACATACATACATACATACATACATACATACATACATACTTGTTTGACAGTAATTCTGACTGGGATAGTACTTGTAAGTAAACTATAGTATGTATATTTACACCAATCATAATACTTATCAAACATAAGTATACTTTAAGTATAGTGTAATTTGGTAAGGGTACTAACATTTGAAGTACGGTATTATTTACAATTTATATATCCCATAATGTCTTTACTATTGTCCTCTGCATTCAGTGTTTTAGTTTGGAACAGTTAGGCCAAAAAAAAATAAAAATCTGGTTCTGGTCAGGGTAAACTTTCTAAAGTGGTGCGACGACGCGCGTTTTTTTTTTTTTTCCTAATTTTTTTTTTTTTGGCAAATTAGTAAATACACATTTTTGACACTTTACATGCTCTCGGAAGATGTCATACAACTCTGGAAGTTGGCACTGTTGTATGGCAAGTTTTATACGATGCGGATCAATCATCCATCAGGGCATCACTAGTCACATTTACAAATTTATCTTATCGCCCAGTGATTTGCAGTTATAATCCCGATTTGCAGTTATAATCCCATCCAAGATAATGAGTCTTGCCTTGCAACCACTGTATAATGTCATTGTGCAACTTGCAACGTTAAATAACGAGAAATAGGTCTGTCCAACGGACGTAGAGGAGGCAGTGTTTTCTTTCGAGCACCGTCCATCATCAGTCTGATACGCAGTCTGTATACGGTACGATGTTTGACACGTCTTTCCAACTCATCGCAGATGGAAAGACGTGTCGAACATCGTAGCGCATACATCCAGAGCTAACTGCTTACGCTACAGGAAAATCTTTGTATTCAGAAGGCAGAACGAAACGATCACCAGAACTAAGAACACCTCGAAAGTCAGCTGAATTGATATCAACATTTCGATTGCTCACGACGTACTCAAACTTCTGACATTTTCGAAACATGTGAGCGGTTTACCACCTAGCACAGTGAACACACTATTTCCCGTGATTCCCATCAACCACGCTCATCGTACATATTACGTACACATATCGTACGGGGGATTATGGGTATGCAACAGTACTAGAAGAAAAGGGTACCCGTTACCAAATAGAAGTGCGCCATCACACGAGTTAAATTTTTTTCCGCTAGCCTTGCATACAGTGTTGATCGACGGGGAATTGTAAATAAGGAACGGGAAAGCAAAAATTATCGGAAAAAAAAGGATCGACGCGGGGGTATTCAGGGCACGCGCGCGCTGACCAGAACCAGACATATTTTTTTTTTGGCCTTAGTAGGTATTACATTGACCAAAATTCTGATGTTCCTCATTTGTTTTACTCAGGATTCCAACCAAACATTATGATACTGTGTCTGAGAAACTAAATGGGTTTTACCACAATTCATTTCTCACTTGTCACCTTTCTGTTACTAAGGTTTTAAAACTTGACAACTTACTGATGGAAAGCCTTGCTAAAATGACTAGACTTTGAACTTGCAATTGGAGATAATGTTTTTGCAACTTTAAGCAAAGCTATTGAACTACCAACATTTCCAAATGACAGAGACATCGGATGACAGCGTGGTCCAACAATGACTTGTAGAATACTTTAGCTTATTAGCGGCATTACATATTAGTTCAACAACAATGAGTAAAACCCAAATCACATCACTACTTTCTGTCCAAAAACAATGAATCTTCCCTATCAAAAAATACCTGAATAAATTGGAGAGACTTACCTGACTCTCTGACTGAGTAAAGCCATTTGATCTGTAGCAATAGCAAGGCTACGTGTAACTCTGTTGTAATGACAACCTTGTATATCACCTCGTATCTTGTGAGATTTAGGTCGAAGTGTTAACATACAGGTCTGGTCTTTGATATCCCAAACCTAATAAAAAATGGATAATCTAAATAAGATTAACAATATCTATATTGGATTCTATTTATCCAATCATTATACTCCTGTACATGTACAGATAACCGTAAGACTATCAACTTGACTATCATTGTTACGTCTGTCTTTTATATCTGCTTCTACTTTGCATATTTCACTACAACAGGAAAGCAGCTGTTTCTTGAAAATTAGGGGCAAATCTGCCTACTGTAGTGTAGAAGCAGTGAATTCATTCTATCAGTTAATTAAGAAGCCAAGTTTCATTTGTGGTTGTGGTGCTACTGAAGATCTTCAAGTATTTCAGTCTCTGTAATCACTATACAGATTGTTACTCACAAAACAATTAGTTAACTAACACTAGATGTACCATCTTGGCTGGATTGTATATCTTTATCAAACAGACTATGTCACTAAAATTCAAGTTATCGACAATATTTGTAGTCTGCTAGAAAAAAGGACAGTGATGATGCTCAGATGTTACACACTACTCAATATATAAAGTATGCAAGTCATGATGATATAGATAGTTTACAAATGAAATTAAAATACACACAGGTGGTAGATGAAGCATTGTGTACAATCAACAGATATGATGAGATAGATACATATAACAGGTAAATGATATTTTAAATCCAGATAGTTGTCACCAAAGATGTTTACATCATGTTAACATTTGTAAGATTTCATGTACTCTGTGACCTTCAGATCTGATTAGAGAAACCCAATCAATCAATTGATCAGATTTAGACCCAAATCTACAAAGACAAATTTATAAAGCTACAGTTGACATACTCAGATGGAAATGCATTGTTTTGACATGATAGCTCATTGAAGTTTGACAAAAATAATAATAAAGACAACTGTACTGAATTAAGTATTGACAAAATAACAGAAATAAGTATTCCATTGGTGATATGAGAAAAATGATAACTCTAAGACTGGCACATGTACATGAAGCACACTCAAGAATAACATCAGCTGTTACAACAACTCAAATAACAAATAAATAATAAATAATTATAGTATTCACCTCACTTTGAAACATTTTGTATCTTTCAAAGAACCCATGATAGAGGTTTTAACAAAAGACCAGAAGTGGTGTTTCTCAATCCACTTACTATGCAACAAAATACTGACTGTCTACAACCATTGAATAAAAACTTTGCACCCAAACAAACGATACGGATCACAGGACATGCAAGCAGCACAGATAGACAATACAACTATATACATTATAGACACTATATATACCACTTACCCTGACTGTCTTGTCTGTTGATATACTGTATATCCTATTCTCATCTGCTGCTATACTCAAATAAAATATGGGTGCATTATGACCTCGGAGCATACCAGTGGGTTTACTGTGTAAGATAAAACAAGTACTTGGTAGATAAGGGTTCTTGTCAGACATGAATACATATATTACAATGTCCTTGACTACACATAACAAAACATGATTAGACATTTTATGACAGTTGTACACATCACATCGACAAGTTTTATAAGTCACCTTAGAGGGTAAACCCCAGCTCCATCATCAAGTCAGAATATCGGAGACATCATAGACATTATCCTACAGCAGTCATTCATGCTACTACACTAAGTATGTCTATCTTAGCTATGACAACGTCCGTGTCATGAATAATTCCAACACTTAATATCAGTGGAAAAGTACAGAAGCCTAAGACACTGATACTTACAATGGAACATTATAATGCTTGTATTGACTACTTATGGATTTTGTATTTGTTAACAATACCAGCTGATCAAAAGGAGATTAACGCATTGATTGGGATTTGTCAAGCATCCCATGATGCATTGCAACCATCTTACCTAACAGTTCATTAGGAAATTAACTTTCCCAAGAATAATAGACTCCGCTACTTGGCAATTCTGCAGGAAATTAACTTTTCCTGGAATAACAGACTCTTTCCTTTTGCATATGTTTTGAATTGAATTTTAATGAAAACATGAAAGTTTGACAGATTATGTAACTAAACATTCCTTGGAGATTTTAGCTTATACCCATTGATAAGAACTGAATGCATTTAATTACTGTAGCTTAGTTTTAGCAGCTTTGCATGATTTGAGGAAATGAAAGTTGACTAATGCTATCTTTGTAAATCAACAGGTGGTTGTTCATTTGGACTTTTAGTCTACCAACGCATAATAAACTCTGAGTTCTCTTTTAAATTTAGGTTTCTTAAAATTTAACCAGATTCTGTAGACTTCTCTAAGTTTTACTCACCACATGTCATCAAAATAGATGAAATAAAAGACACCAACTAAATTTTTGCAAGAAGGGGGAAATATTGATATTTAAGGTTATTTTTAATTTCTCCATTCTTAATCAACAAAATGGGTACATACTTAACAGTAACAATTTGCTTTGACAATTTAGTAAGCTGCTCATTTCCATGGCAACCTACACATGCTTTATATATATCACAAATAACAATACAGGGTCAAGGTTAAAATGGTCTTTAATGCTGGGTTCAAGGTTCAACTGGGCTCTAATGATGAGGTCAAGGTTCAACTGCCTATGTTAACAGCAGTTAAGGACTTAAATGGCTACAGATTGCACTGATAATTATTAAGTTGATACACTGACTATACCAATGATAAAGATAAAGGTTTGGTATGAAAGAATTGTGACAGTCTAAGAAAGTTACATTGTATACCACAAGCTACATTGTATTATTGCAGTGTTTAGTGTTTACATTCATTCCAGCGACATTGTTGCAATTTAACATTATATAAAGATTACAAAGTCTTGTTTTAGGTCCTACTCTATCTTTTCAATAGCTAAAAGGTAAATAATTACCAATGTCATGACAAGTACATTTCAACTTTGACAAAATTTGAAGAAAAAAAAAATATTTTTAAAGATTTTTGTTCATTTGATGTTGTTACTTTAAGTCCCTGGGTTTAGCACTAGTCTGATGATGTCATTATTGTAGTGTTAATCTGGTTATTTTGACGTCACACTGTTGTCAATTCAAAAGGTTGGCAGACATGACTTAGAGCTATAATCCATATGACAGATTCCCTGGGGTTATATTGTAATCAATGTAAACTAATGCCAACACATCATTTATTATTCAGACTCTCATTTATATACATTGAAGTTAATCAATATCCTCAACACTGAGGGCGCTATAACATTTGGTGGCTTCACATTAGCAATGTTTTTAACACCGAGGGTGCTTTAACAGTTGGTGACTTCACAGTGCTTCATTTTACAGCAATATAAAAAGTTTGAAGAAAAAAAAATTTTCTTTTAAAAAAATGAAATTTTTTAACAGTCCTTATAATAAGTATGATGGCATTGAAAATGAAAACATGAGAGAAAGAACTGAAATTGATCATTTTACGCCAGCATAATGCAGAAAGGATTTTGAAAGTTACACCATGCACCACATGGTTTTTAGCTCAAGTTGGTCAGTCATATTGTAATAACACTGATGAGTTTCTCATTGAGTTGCCTCTAACCATCAATATGAAATAATCAATGGTTTTAATACACAATTTAAGAATTAGATAACTGATGATCAACATTATCAACCTTGATAATGAATGATATAAATGCATGAAGTTTTGAAAGTACAAATATTCAGAAATACGAAGAAGTCACTTGTTACCTTGGTACGTATGGATTCCATATCCTCACAATTCTATCCATACCACCAGTAACTATGATATTCTTGTCTTTAGAGTAATCAAACGTCTTGACACCTTTGTACACTTTGAACACCGTTTGATCATACTCCATACGTTTCCTTGTCTGTATGTAGTTTTGTTGACCCATCTTAGGTCCTTTCCTGTCGTTACTTTGGTTGAATGATTCCTTGATTTCTTTCAGTTGTGAATCAACATTGGTGCTTCCCATCGTACTTCCTGAAAGATAAACACAATTTTCAGAATTGTGAATTATGAAAATTCTTATTTTTGTAATAACTACCGGTAATTATATTTACATTACTCATATTCATACTTGATGAAAACACAGACAATAGTGGGGTAGAACTTTATTTTCACAGTTTGAAGTCAATCCGTCAGGTACAATCATGTTCTAATTGCACACCTATAGTATGATACATTCCATCATTTCTGTCTGTTCTGATACATTGATTTGATATTTGCTAAAAGATTACAGAAAAACATTTTTGTACAACTAATTTTGGCAGGAATTAATTTTAAATGTTGCAACTATGTTAAATTTGTACAGTTTATGTGATCAATAATATAATATATACTAATTTGATATAAGCCAAAAAATTACCAAAAAAAGTTTGGATACAATATTTTTGACTGAGAATATCTTATTGAATGTAGACTGTATATTTTGTACTAACCTATGACCAAGGCAGTGTTTTCATGATTAGAACAGGAGATAATGGCCCTTAATTCTTCGTAGTATCTTAATTCAAGCACCCAGTCTTCATGAACCTTCCATCTGATAAACTTAGTGAGTCCGTTGACATTATGTGCCACTTTCTCTAAAGTCACGCTTGCTATCCCATCAGTCTTTGGCATCTTCTTCCATGTTCTGAAGATAAAACAAGTTTAACAAAGCGATTAAAATATCAACAAAATACACACACACACACACACACACACACACACACACACACACACACACACACACACACACACACACACACACACACACACTCATACACACACAAAAACAACCAGACAGACAGACAGACAGACAGACAGACAGACAGACAGACAGACAGACAGACAGACAGACAGACAGACAGACATGCAAGATGCATCTTTAATAGTCCATGTTCTGAACACAAAACAACAAGTTGACTGAGTGATTAGAATATAATGAAAACGGACAACAACACATCTGGGAATACACAGAACTGTTCTTTTTTCACTAAATTAATTGTTAGTTTATTGAACAGTTCATCAGAAATATTAAACACATATTTCTATTTATCTGTTTTTCCTGCTAGTTTATGAAGGAATTTAGAAGTTGACATTTTGAAAATCATAACAAATTGGCTTTAAAACTGACAACATATCAACTATACTCTATTATGACATCAATAGTTGGTAAGTATTTGAACTCACCTGAGGGTTTCTCCAGTAGCGTAGATAACTATGATATTAACACAGCCATCTACATCACCATACATGATAAGACACTCATCGTAGCCTGTTGGACTGGACATAAACAGAAATATACATGAGAACACTAATTGTGACCTGTTGGACTCTTCATTGATTAAAAGACACAACCCATAGTTAAGTTAACCCATCTCTTTTGCAATATGTACCTTTCGACAATTCGCCCTAGCAGTTGTTATGTTTACTAAATTAATAAATAAAACAAACATACAAACAAATGAACACATACATCCCCATAAACTATGCAGATACTGATGAAAAAAAAGCCATTGTAGCAATTAGCATTGTATATTTGATGATAACATACAAGACAGCTATGTATAGTTGGATAGTAGGACTTACCAGTAAGCTAACTTTAAAGGCACAGTTTCTAATCCACTCACTTGACAATAAGGTTCAAAGGTCGATGACTCATAAAATTGAATTTCTCTGTCACTGTAAACATAAAAAGAAATAGAATAGTAGTGATGAAGTTTGGTTCATTTGGGTTTTTTTATGTGATTTGTCATATAAACTTCCCCAATGGGTGAATGAAGTGTTTCTGATTCTGTGTCACCTAACATCTTCAAGTACATCATCCAACAAACTTTGTGAATTTAAACTGGTGTACCTCAGACCTGTTACCAATGTTTTAGACCTTTGTTATTAAAACAATGCAAAACCAAACACAACATGGCTGCCCTCAAAATAAGCCAGGAAAGTTTCCATGGCAACTTACCCTGTTCCTAGAATGATTTTATTGTACTGTTGCATCAACACCATGTCTGTGATCCATTTAGGTTTCTGTCTATTGGCATTCTGATCAGACTGAAAAGATAATAACATCACAGACAGGAAGACATTAGTCAGAGAACACATCATTTCTTTAAAGTCTCAATATCTATGGCAATCAGTCAAGTGACTCAGACACTTCATGCTATACTAAAAACATCTTTGTTTAAAGGAAAACTTCACTACAGGAAATATAGGCATTTTGTAAACAGAGTGTTCTGGAGAGTCATTTCATGATTTTGCATTATATATATTACACTGAGGAACACTGAGTTGAAACTTGTTCCTCAGTCATTGTTTACTGGAAGTTTTTTTCCAAACTACACACATAAGTATGTAAGCTGTTTAGCTTATTTTGAATTTTTTTATGGCTTTCTGGTATTCTGGTCTATGTACCACGAAATGAATTTATTGCAGAAAATTATGCAAACAGTTAGATTAAGATTTGTTCAATATACAGTAACCATGGCAACATACCTTCATGTTAACTAACTGATGTCATGACCAAGTGATTTTTATTATAAAACCCAGACTTACCATTAGTGTTTTTGTTCTTTTCAATTCTAACTGACTGTTCCAAAATGATATTGTGCCATCCTGAAAGTAAAAGAAAAAATGTAAATTTCATTAAATGACAAAACTTTAAATCAAAAAGGTATACATTGGACTATCCAATGAGATATGGTCAAACTATTTTGTTATCACATTTCAGTTTTTGTAAGTAGGCAAAAATAAAATGAGTTTTTACATGGGAGAGAGAGAAGAGACAGTGGACAGACAGACAGACAGTCAGACAGACAGACAGACAGAGACAGACAGACAGACAGACAGACAGACAGACAAGACAAGACAGACAGACAGACTGACAGATTCATCAAGAGACATTCTCACAAAAAATAGAAGGGACAAAATGACAGAAAGGGAGGCAAGGTAATAATACATGGGGATTGAAAGTATTATTACATTATTGTCACATTTCAGTATTTCTTTATCAACCTGTTTAATCTCTGATTGTACCTTAATTCGGAAAGTTATAGAAATATTTCATTAATCTTTACAGGAATCTTACTAAATACATACAATGAACTAACCTGACTAACAGCTACAAATATTCCATCTGCCATGTTATCAATTCGTAATATTGATTCTCTATGTGGTGTACTCTCTATTGCTGCTGGTGTATGGAATGATACTTCCTTCTGTCGTAGATATGCATCCTCCTTTTCAGCATATTCTAGCTGCATATATGTACAAAATTCATCCTGCAAACAAAACAAATATGTCACCAATATTGAAAATCAGTTTCAGTCAAATTATGAATATGTACTCAGAAAATGTTACAAACACAAACAAAGTGGTTTCTGACAAACACATTTTTTAGAAAAGAGTAGTTCATATTCAACAAGTTTGCCTGAAACATATTGGATTCTAAAACTGCTTATATTTGATAATATTTTGACCTCTATTTAAAAAGTTTCTGTGGTGACAATTTGTCACATTTTGCTCTAAGATAATCTCAAACTTCAAAAACGTAATATCATTAATGATGTTCATTTTATGGAGGGGGGGGGGGGGACATCTTGTGATATAATACAAGTACTTTACAGTTTATTCACTAATTTAAAAGTACTTTTTTTAATACTGGAAAACAACAAACCAACTCTCTACACCATTTGAAAGAAAATGAAATCCAAATAGCTGGCACACAAATTTATAGTCAGCTTATTGCTTAAAACAGTTTCCTTTCAATAAATAATGTATAAATGTAATGTGATGAATTGAATCTATTTTTACATCTCAATAGTATGTAGTAAGTGCAATTGCTCATAATACATTATGTTGTAAACCCTTTTAAGTATAAATAATGTATAACAGAAAATAGCTGTTACTTTGTAGTAACTACAACTAGGTTGGAACTATGATATGTAGTTTGCTTATTTTACTGGACAGGATGACACAGCTATTGCATTACGACAATGCAAAGTATATCTTCACATACAATTATTATGTATCAAAATGAAAACACTATTTCCTTTCTACCACAAAACTGTAGCTGCTCTAAAGAATTTAAATTGATGTAAAAATATACAGCTGTATAGGTACTTTTAGTTAAGTATCTGTTACATAGACGTTAGGAAAAAATACAGTTAAAATGAAACAGCTAGCATACCATAGTAATTACTCTGAACCTATCTGAAGTAACAATGTTAGTATATAACTTACCCATGCTATCCTTCCTTCTGACAGGGAATCTATTTTCATGAATAGTGCTGTAATTTGTTCATCACTCTAAAAACAAATAGAATTAGTGTTAACACACAAGGGCATGACAGTTTTACTTGAACTTGAGGAATCCAGACTGTCTACAAAATAAACTCACTTTGTGAGGATCCTAATTACTTTAGTAAGACATTCAAGCTATAGACTTAAACTGGTGTTTTAGTGTAATATGTATTTTAGGATGGACAAGACATATTGTCATGGTGTACATATCATTTAATAATACTACCGGTAATCTGATTTGTCAGTTTTTGTCTGATGTCATCAGGTCATAGGGTCATGATCTTTTGCAAAATTTGCTTTCCATTATGTCAAAGTATGATAGACTAATTTTGGTTTTATTTACTATCATTTTGTGGATTTGTATGTGTCATTGCTGTTTGTCACAACAAAACTCTACAGTCACAGTTTTTTGTATATATTGATTTCTGTATGTTAGGTCGGTGGCCACTGTACTCTGAATAAAGTACATTATTTTACATACACAGCATTGTATAAATGACTGAGATATAAAGTTGATATAAACTTACCCTCTTCAATCCTAATGAATTCCTAATAACTTCTTTAAATTCATCAAGTGTTAACGTTCCTGTACCACTTTTATCTGCAGCCTGTAAAAAAATAGCATTCTTACTATGCAACCCTTATTTATATTAATAGCATTGGTCTTCAAATAATTTCCATTTTCAAAAACCTTTTTTCTCATTGCAAATCTCACAAGTTAATTTTTTAAGTCATTGTTAAGCAATTTTTGAGCTGTTTTTTTTCCTTGTTATTATCCAAAGTTGAAATTTTTAATCACTGTTTTCCACTTTAGTCAGCTAAAAACATAATTTATTTCATGTGTCATGCCATATCATTAACCTTGGTTAGCTAAAAATATAACTTGGTAAGGAAACAGGATGAATTTTCCATCGCTTTATGAAATCATTTTAATATAACATAGACATTCCATGATCTTACTTACCTCAAAGGATTTCTTTAAACTATGAAGGTGTTCCAAATTAATTCTTTCTTCAATCTGTAAATCAACATTAAAAAGACAAATGTGAAATGAACAAGATTTCTTTCATTCTTGAATGGATTTCTTAAGATACAACTTGATGACATGAAATGACCAATGTATGTATATTATCAAAAACAAAAGAAGAAAACATACTTCTTTCATTTCATGTGATTTATAATTCTGCAAATAGTAAATACTTAACATTGATAATGCCATTTTATGATTGTTACAGTTACCATGGTTACCAGATACTCTTCAAGATATAGGGGGATTCTTTGGGGAAATAAGAATGGGTTGTATGAACTTGTATCTATCTCTCAGTCTGTACTGATTTACATATACAAACATTTACTGTGTATGCCTTGATCAACATCTTGCCGTGTCTCACATCCCGGATATGAATAGACTCAGTGGGAAAGTAAAGCTTATATATTGCCCATAGGCAAAGTAGTACTCTGTCAAATTTGCTATTTCATATTCATGTATTTCATAAATTTGATATTTCATATTTCATATTCTGGCAAGCTATAAAATTGAATGAAAATCCTTAGTACAGGAATCACTATGTATTTTCCATCATATGATTGTTCACTTGACAGTATGGAAAATATGAAAGCCCATAATGAATCAAGGTACCTTTGTATTGAAATATTATTTACTCTTCTCATGTCATGTATGTCAGACAGATTACATACAATCTAAATTAAATTCAGACCTAAACATATTGGGGCAGTTATATTATATTAATAAATGTCTTCACAATACACGTTGACTTTGAAATTATTCTTTCTAAATAATTAAAACATTGGAAATTTACTAAGAGTAAAGAATGCTGACAGCTACTCATTGGGTTATTTTACATCTTAAAACAGGACAGTTGGCTTGATTAACATTTTCACTGCTGATTTTGCATAATATTGTGTTATGTTAATTATCTGTTCAGTTCTCATCCATTGTCACTATTATGACTTTAAAACTTTGATTTGATTTGATTTGATTGATTTGATTTGATTTGATTTATTACTCTAGGTCAATGCATCCATAAATGGATTTTCATGCATTGAATATAAAAATACAAAACATACGTTAAAATACAAAGACACATAATTTAAAAATATGGGAGAGTAACAAAATTTACAGGGCAGAGTACAAAGATAAAATAAAAGTTATAAAAAGTAAAACACGAGAGATGCTAGAATTATGAAGTTAAAAACGGTTTAAGACATTAAAAACTAAGTGTTTACTAAGTAGTCGTATTTGCGGAAATACATGAGCGGTATTTGAATGAACGACTGTGTGCCTTTGGAATGTGGTATTTGGTCCGAGTATTGTATTGGTGTATTGTTGAGTTTTTGGGGACAAGATCAGATAAATAGAGTGGTACTTTTTTGCTTATACATTTACTGACAATATTTTTGAAGTGTTGATCGTGTCTTTCCTGAATAGTTGGCCAATTTAGAGAATTTCTGGCAAGTGTTACATGGTCTGATTTTTTAAGGCCACATTGAATTCGTACAGCAAAATTTATGATACCTTGAAGACTACTTTTCAAAGTGAGATTACAATTAGAAAAGACTGTGTCACAGTAGTCTAAAAGGGAGAAGACAGTAGCAGCTATTACATTCTTTCTGACTTTTTCCGGTATACAACGCCTAACACGTGCCAGTCTTGTTAGACGGAAACCACATGCCCTACGGAGATAAGACACATGGTTTGACCAACTGAGTTCAGGGTCCAGTTTCAAGCCTAAGCAGGTAGCAGACTTAATAGCTTTGATAGTAATATCTTGAAAGGACAGAGAATTAATGTGATTTGGTATTTTCTTTAGTTGTTGACGTGTACCGAAGAACATATACTGATATTTAGAGATATTTGGTTTCAAAGTATTTGCATGGAACCATGTAGTTAAACGATTAATTTCGTATTTTAAGTCATTGTGAAGTACATCAATATCGGCAATGGTACTGTTTTTCAGAATATTGATGTCATCTGCAAAACCATAAATTGGAGTGTTTGAGTGAAGTCAAGTAGGAAGGTCATTAATATATAGTGCAAATAATAAAGGTCCACAGACACTGCCTTGAGGTACTCCAGTTTTGACCTGAATACAATTTGAAGATATGTTGCCAACTTTTACACTTTGAGTTCTACCTGATAGGTAACTTCTGAACCACTGAACTGCAGATGGATGAAAGTTGTAACGTAAACTTTGAGTCATATACAACAAGAACAAATTACTTAGTAAAATAAGAATCTTAAGATTAAAGTATTTGTAATTTAGAAAAGTAATCAGTTTAGCCACAACTACAGTCAATACACAAACTATGGACAAATTTAATAGCACAGTTATTAGACTTGTACATTGCAGACATAGAAACAATACATACTGATGGGTTCCACTGTAACTCTGGAAACATTTGTGTTCCAGTGACTCTAGTTTAGATGCTACATGTAGTATCAAATCATCTCTTCACGCAAAGAGATCTCTTCAAGATCTCAAGATCTTGAGATTTGATGCATGGATAGCATTAGACTGGGGACTCTAACATGTCTTCATATCACTCCCATTCCAGGAGGTGTTGTTGGAGTCTCCTGAAGCACATATTTCTAGAGCTACATGTAAGTCTACTGTTATTGTTTTATGAGTAATATTGTATAGATTATATTGTTTTCTGACTCAGAGGATATAAAAAGTTTCAAAAGTTTGTACAAACTTATCAAAATAGTCCAACAACAACTATGATTTTCTGAATTTGATAGTACATGTATCGATATGCCACATGTAATACTGAAATATGATACTTTTTTCGGGTTCAATAACTTTAATCTCCAACTGATAAGAACACAGCTGTTTAAGACACTGGCAACAATAAAGCTATTTTTCAGGTCTTATTAATATATTCATTAGAAATCCAGTATGGTGTATGTTGATAAACACTGCATGCATATGGGTTTGTATATGGGTTTAAACTTGTTACTATCAAACTAGACTGTAAGTGTACAATTCGTCATGTTGTTCAGTCCTATCAGGCTTCTAAACCACTGTAAGATATGTCATGTTGTTCAGTCCTATCAGACTTCTAAACCACTGTAAGATGTGTCATGTTGTTCAGTCCTATCAGACTTCTAAACCACTGTAAGATATGTCGTGTTGTTCAGCCCTATCAGGCTTCTAAACCACTGTAAGATATGTCGTGTTGTTCAGTCCTATCAGACTTCTAAACCTCAAACTTCACTAGATGATTTTGATTGATAACTAACTGGTACAATTAGTCAATAGATGATCAGTAATCAGCTGTTATTGATATATGATTTATTAAAATCAACAAATAAAGCCACAAAAATATCATTTTGTTGAATTAAATAGAAGCAATTCTGTACACTTATCTATAGATTATTATACATTAAGTAACCATATGAACTAAGGAAATCTGTATCATTTCATTTCATTTCAATTTAACATTTAATATGTATATTTACCAATGCTACGGTACACCTAGGTATGGTATAACACACAGACGGTAACATATTTCAATTTGTTCTGTATGTTTTCAAAGTTGACAAACAAACAGTAAAAGCATTGTGAAGCCTAGTAACAGCTGTTGAATCCTAGTTTGTATATCTCAGTCACCCAGCATTCAAAAACAACGTGTCATTTTAAAAAAGAAACACGAATCATATAAAAATTACTATTGTCTAATAAAATAAACAAATTATGACTATTTATATCAGATAAAGATAAAGGTAATAAGGATTCTAAACAATATTAAAATTATTCATGAAACAAATTTGTTAAAAACTGTGTTGGTTGGATTTTGATGAATTTCCATGGAGACGGAAGTTCAGCCTGTACATGCATGTATACAACATTAACAGTGACAATAACCAGACATCGTACTGATTGGATGTAAACTTCACATTGAGTTCAAGATGAAAACTGTATTATGACAAGGTAAATTAACCTGATCTTCACTGCATACAAGCATGCAAGCATCCAGAAAACCAAATTCACCTATTTCCTACCTCTTTCAGAAATTTAGCAAACTCCTCTGCATCAACTTGTGGTATGTTAGTGTACCTCCTTCTCATTGTAAAAAAATTATGAAATGATCACAAAACTTAAAAAAAAAAAGAATACGAGAGGTTGACTAACACAGTTGGTCTGGCAGAATGAATTTAAGGCTGTCAAGTGCACTGAAAAAAAAATGTTTGAATTGGCAACGGCCGATTCCACTATATAAACATACCAATGTAGAAGCAGGTGGTGGCGGTAAAATCTCATTACTGGTTGTGTATGAATTCA
This sequence comes from Glandiceps talaboti, assembly GCF_964340395.1. Taxonomy (NCBI): domain Eukaryota; kingdom Metazoa; phylum Hemichordata; class Enteropneusta; family Spengelidae; genus Glandiceps; species Glandiceps talaboti. The sequence goes on along the minus strand of NC_135556.1, from coordinate 24,577,334 downwards.
GATAATTACAGTCTATAGGAAATCATGTCCAGATATTTTAAATTATAAATGACCATTTGTAGTCCCTTACAAAACTAATTGAATCCCCCCCCCTAGTAAGTATTGACATCTACATAGTTTTACATAATATTTACATGTACATAGCGTAAAGGTAACAGGTAAGTCCTGCTTAATCCAGACTTAGATATTTAAATTCTAATTTTTGCCATTTCATGTACAGGATTATGTACAAGTGTGTTGTACAGATTTCTAATGTAATGATGGTATTTCTATGACCTGAATACATACATGTAGACATAGATCTCATCAATTCTAATTCAAAACATGTCATTTTCACAGTATGTAACCATATAATGTATATAATGCATCTGTGTACATTTCATTTGCTTTGTTTGACAGATGTGGGTTTTTTTTACATCTATAAAATGACGAATTAGTCATTTCCCTATAACAAGCTTGGTTACAGGATCGATGCACCAAGCATCAAACCCTGGTACTTTTTGTGCTTTCTCTGAACAAGCTATTTAACAGGAGCACCTTGGCCCTCTTGTAATGTTTTATTCCTTTCAATGATGCCACTTTGTTACTAACAATATTTCATACATTTCCAAAATAGTCATTTATAAATTTCTAAAGATATAAGCTAAGTGATTTTTTATGCATATGTTTTTATCATTATTCTAAAAATTAAAATATACCATAAGTGTATTCATAGTGTTTATTCACATATTTTTACCATATGATATTTCAAATAGTTAACATATATCATAATTGTATTTGTTATTTTACACTACAGTATAGTTTGTCGTTATCAATAATATATTGAGTTTTATAGCAAACATGTTTAGACTAATATTAAATTTAATTTCACTGTCTATTCATCTTCCATACACACTGAATTCCTTTTTTGTTTTCTAAGAATAATACAAACTAAGGTGAAAGGTCAAGTGGTATTATGGGATAGATGTACAGGATGTGAGACAAGATACCATTTAGAAAGTAGTCATTTTTTTGTTAACTATTAATTTACTGGAACACAAAATTCTACTTAACTAATTAAGACAATACATGTACGTATACTGAGGGCAAGGAAACAAACAACCTCTCCAGTTGAAATGTCAATGTTCACACATGATGACAGCTACAGATTTTCCAGCTGATCAAGAGCACATGTCTTTAAGATAATTTAGAGGACCATAAAGTTCTACTTTGTAGATGTACATGATTATGGGAAAGGAAACAACCTCTCCAGTTGAAATGTCAATGTTCACACGTGATATCAAACACAGTGACAGCTAGACTTCCAAACTGATCAAGTGTGGTTTTTTGTGTGTGAGATATGAAACTACAAAGTACCAAGGACCCAATATGGATATATTAGTGTATGCTGCTGTAGTTTTGTATGCTGAATAGAATTGTCTGTACTTGAGAATTTCATCTTCAAAAAAATGATGAGATGTTAATGTCTTCCGTAAATTAGTATACCAGGGGGGAGGAAATGGTATATATGAAGACACATTTATGATACTATAGAGGAATAATAATCATTTCTTGACAAAATAAGATAAACAATAATCTAGGTTTGAAATGGTCATCACCAGTATTTCAATTCACAATAAAACAAATCTTTATATAGATCAGATAACTTTTATTTCTGGTGTATGGGATCTGACATGGACATAAACTCTCTGGTCTATGAAGAGTAACAATTGCTGTACATAATGACCACTGTTTTGTTACTGTGTAGCAATTACTAGTATGTACCTGTGATGGCAGTCTTTGAAACATTGTTTCACTGTCAGATTGAAAATTTATCAATTTTATTATCAAGGAAAGGTAATTTTTGCTCACTTTATCATCAAGGCTGCAGGCATACAGCAACTCTCCCTACCCCAGTTTTGATAAAACCTACTAAACATATATGAATTACTGTTTATACCACAGGCAGTGTCTGGCAGTGCATTCCATTAGACAAGAGTTTATTGCAGTATATTTAATATGATCACCAGTTACTGTGTACCCCGAGGACAATACAACTAGTTAAAGTGTACCTCCAGGGCAATTCAACTAGTACTTAATTTACACAATACAATATATGTCAGTAAGTTCCAGTGACCTGGCTTACAATGAAGGTCAGAGGTCATGGAGTCAAATTGTCAATTTCACCTGTTGTCAACCATTGTTCAAAGCATTGAAATGATGCATTGATACTCACATCATCAGTTGCTTCAATACCTTCAAATAAACATTATTTAAAATTCCACATGACTACATTTTCCATGGTATGGTACGTTTCTTTCACCAAAGTCTAAATGAGGCCATAGTGTGGTCAAACAGTGTTGATGTGTAAAAGTAACTTGCTATGGTAAATGTTACAAAAGATCTCGGCACATTGCCAATACAGCTATGCTTATTCAGTGTATGTCATTAAGAATTTTAAAATTCACTTCAAAAGTTGTGAGTCACTCCATGAAGTGCAAAAGTTACAGTACACATTATATATTCTTTTTTTATAGTTTCTTGAGCTCTGATTTATCCCTTTGAATACTATGGGTGTGTAGACTTTGGTCTTTTACTTTCCAGCTAATATGTACATTTTTGACCCTAACCCTACATTTTTACTAGAACCTTTGTAGATTTTGTGCTTGCAATGTGAATGCTCCAAGGTACACCTGTACCCATTCTCTAGTCAAGTCCCCCCCCCCACCCCACACCACCTCCAGTTTAGTACCTTATCAATGACTGTCTATGAAGAAATGTTGATTTTTAATATATGTACCAGAGTTACTCCACTATTTTACCAGGGCTCTAAAACTTATACAAAAACAATAAGCATAAGACTTTTGAACCACTTCTCTGCATTGTAATATCATAGTATTAAGCAGTACAAGGGCATACATACATGCATACATACATACATACATACATACATACATACATACATACATACATACATACATACATACATACATACATACATACATACATACATACATACATACATACATACATACATACATACATACATACATACATACATACATACATACATACATACATACATACATACATACATACATACATACATACACACACATACATACATACATACATACATACATACATACATACATACATACATTATGGCATGGAAGCTTCACGTTGAAAATAATTACATAAATGTACAACAACTCAGTCATTTCGTAACTTGCAATGTCATACAGGATATCATATCATATATGTTCTTTTACAATGTACATGTATATCAAAATAAAAGCAATAAAAGTTTCTATTACCTCTTCAATTTTGATGAATGCTTCCTGCTTGAAACTTTCCTCATCATACTCGGTAAGAAAAGCGATAATTTCTGACGAACTTCTTGTTAGGTGGATTGTAGAAAGACTCAAAGTACTGTCAGTAAAAGTCTTTTGTGATGTAGTGATGGCTGGATTAAAGACTACGATATTCATTTTGATAAAGTTGATGAGTTCTAACTTTCAAAATTACAACTGTACACCCTGGATGGGGATAAGTTTCATGAATTTAAAACTTTAATGTCACAAACTACACACTGGACAGTATCGACGTTGATGAGTTCTAAATTTCAAAATCACAACTGTACAGGATGGAGAGAGTCTAATGCAATATTCTATCAATCACAATGTTGACATAGTCACTTTATTGTTAGCCATATCATGCACATACATATATGGCCCCAGAATAGCTGAATAGTATCCAAGTAAACCTCGCAATTCCTTGGCAGTGATTATTAATTCCTGGGATAATCACCAAATTTATGTTCCAGATGCCAGTGATATGATAAAGTGCTGTATTCTCCTAGTATCCAAAAACAGAGACACAAAACAACCATAAACATGGACGTACAATGAGTCAATTATTATCCACATTAAAAGGAAGTCCTCACTTAGCTACAACTCCACCGGTCAAAGTTCAACAAAACACAGCTATACTAGCCATAGGATATAACAGTACCATGGACAACATAAAATTTTCTGCTGCAAATGTTCTTCATTAGAAAACAAACACTGATGTCAACAAGCTAGGAATTAGGCTTGAGTACACATTCAATTAATCTTGTGGATTTTAATCTAAAGTCTAAGTGACTTTACAATGTTGAAATATAGTCTAGATCGGAATTAGACTCTCTCACAGTCCTCGGAACTTCGCTTTACTAAAATCGACGCTAAATGAATTATTTTGTATGTACCGATACCATCTACATAACGTACTCCATCGTACTCGAACAACCTTGTACTGTGCGCCCTCATCGACCACATAGAGATATATGTTCGTTGACGTGTGACTGCGACGCTCCGTGTTATCGCGACTCGGGGCTTCGCGATAACACGGAGCGTCGCAGTCACACATCAACGAATGGTTATCTCTATCATGGTCGATGAGGGCGCACAGTACAAGGATATTCGAGTACGGTTAATTAGCTGGCATCGGTACATACAAAATAATTCGTTTAGCTTTAATTTTAGTAAAGCGAAGCTCCGAGGGCTGTAAGAGAGTCTAGATAGGAATACAATTCAAGGCATTGTCCTCAAAGGTATTTTTGTGAGTATGTCAAATACTGCAAGTGTCTCTCTAAGTTTTACAGCTACAAGTAAGTACCATACTTATTATGCAGTGCCTTAATATAGTTTTCCTGGCTACAAATTTAATACACTGACTAATTTACTATTGATTAATACACTATTAGAGTCAATTCAACTTTCTCAATTACCAATAGTTGCTATTTGGTTTTTTTTTTACATTACTTCCAAAAGTTTGAAACAAACAAATATTTGAAATGTGATTTATTTTTAAAATTCACTACAGAACAATTGGTAAACTTTAATATGGATATATCGCCAAATATAACCAGATTTTGATATACACATACAATGTATATATATTGATTATTCAGGAATGGTTGACATAAATTTTGACAGACTCTTAAATTATGCACCTGTGGAAACACACCTGTTTTATAAATATGATAACTAACACTAAATACACAGTAAAGTTTATAACTGACTATTATAAATTATTTTTTAATTTCTAGATTGACACACTTAAACTTACCTACTAGTACGGGAACTTTTACCTTGTTAATCTCATTAATGTAGTCTGGATTACAACATAGTTATGTGTACATACAGTGTTCAATTTAGTATTTCAACGTATCTAGGGTCAAATATCAGTACTTAGTAGTCTGCCACCAAACATCATGTACATCAATCTCCGTCTTATCCAGTGCCATAAACATATATCAATCCACGCTAAGCAACAGTGTTTGGTTTTTTTCCGGTAGAACTCACAAACCTTTGTGAGTGCATGTACATGTACACAGCAACAGGTCCTAGTATCACCTCTATAAATATTAATGTACTCCAAATGACCTTGCTTGGTTCATTAAATGTTTGAATGAATCCTTTCTGGATGTCTTCTAATATAGTATTCTCAGCATGTGGTCAGACATTCCATGTTATGAGTTACTGAGTATTCCATACAGGTTGGTTCACACTGGACTCCGGTAGACAAACTATTGAGAAGCCAACTGACAGGACTTGACTCCTGTGTACACATACCAGTGTACTACACAGCTCATTACAAGCAAATGCTTACCCAATAGCACTCTGGAATACTTGTACTGTTGCCAAGGTGAACTAAAACAAACCCCACCAGACAAAAGGTCAAACTCTATCTCTGAGGGCACACTACAGTGCATACTATGGATAGAGTAATAACTAAAACAATAGGGGATGGCACCCTCAGGAGAGCTATAATTAAATAACAATTTATACCCCCTCATCAGGCACATAACTGAATACAATAGTTGGCTCTCACCAAGTGTTCACACCTACACAATGAGTATGTTATCAACACCTCATTGATGTCAGGGGTAGGACCAGAGTCAATAAAGTGACTCAACTCAACTCAGTTCATGGAAATGTACATACAAAGTGACTAAGGTGGCAATCAAAATACACTACTAGCATACAAACACTGTATTATCTCCCTAGCCAATGTTAACAATAGCAGCAAATGAAAAGTAGCCATTCATTAACAAATAACAAATAACACATACTCATTATCATCAACAAAACCTGTAGAGACACTTTGTGTGTAAATAGATATACAGAAGGTCAAGGAGTTTCATATATTGGTAATAGATACACGTCTTTGCCGACTATATAATACTGGAATTTAGTTCAAATTCAGAAGTGAAATATGATGCTTCTCAAGGACTTCTTGAGTGATTTCATTATTGTACTTTCATAGTGTCTTTTGAATAGTTGAAATGCTTCTTTTGCTCATGTGGTCTGTAAACAATCCTTTTATTATCCAAAATGCTTAGCAACTTTTTTTTTTTGAAAAATGGTGACCCTTTAACTACTAAACATAAATACCAAGTCCTGACTTACATACAAAGTTTTGCAAGACAGGAGAATTGTGGGTAATGGCTGAGAACCACCTGTTGATGACTCACACTGTTGAGGGCGCTGTTTAATATGAAGAGCTCACATGTACACATCAAAGATATCTATCATTCTACTACATCAATGCATCAGTCATTAGTCTAAGTATATTCTGCACTGTAAAGATGAGGAAATTAACAACTTATCATAAAGCTTCTAGTGTTAATTTATACTGTAAATTAAGTTACAGAAAAAATTCATTCACATGAAGTCAGAAAATAAGAGTGACTTCATACAACATGACAAACCACTCAAATTTATCTGATTTCTTTTGATTATTGTCTGTATGCATGTTTGATACTTGTAAGAATGAAGACAGGAAGTCAGTGTTACAGACAGTACATGAGTTTATTCATAGTATATTATATTTACAGTTGATTTAATCATTAATACATCCATGATTTAATATACATTTGCAGCTTAGTTCTAGTACATGTAACTGGTTTTTAATCAAGCTAATTTAAATCTAACTATTTCAGTGGGTTTTTATTTCCTTACTTTAGTTGAGATTGGCCTCTGTTTCTACTTTTTGTTGCCACATACACTATGTCCAAACTCAATATGTAATGCAAATTACACAAAATTGTTACAATAAATACTTTTCAGAACAACAAACTCCATGTAAGTATTATAATGGAAATATGACAACAACAAAAAACAAAAAAACAAACAAAAAAACACCTCAGGATTGACACTCTATGAAATAGAAGACTATGATACCTATGAACACATAGAATTAGAATGTGGCAGAGTTAATGACTTCCGATGAAGTATGAACACTACATCACTGAGATGTTTGAATAAAACTACAAAATGTATGTGAGTGACAGAATATTCACTGTGAAACTGGGTCTACATGATGGATATTAGTGAGTGCTATAAAGATAAACAATATGACTCAAGAAAACACACTGATAGAAATAAGTTTTAACCACAATATAAGTAAAAGAGATGTAAAACAAGAGATTACATTTAGAGCATAGGATAAAAACTGTTTCACTGTATGAGTTCCTTATCTGAACTTACACTGATATAAGGGGTGGTTGCCTATGGTTACAAGTCTCTGTCCTTTAGCAACTGACTGACATACACAAGATAAGAGCACCTAAAAATCAGAGATTCTTTCTACTTCTCAGCTAAGTACTTAGATATTAGACTGTGTGGCCATTGTGAGAGCCCTTACAGATTCCAATATTTGGTAACAGTATTCAAGTTTCTTGCCAAGTTTTTTGCCTCTTCAAAATGAGTCATAGCAACTCAGTGTATAATATCAATCTTTAAGATCTACACCAGTATCATAAACAGAATTGTTGTTCATCTTTAGTAGGTACAGCTGAGTTTAGCTATCGCAATCTGTTGTTGTGAAGTTCTGGGTTGAGGGGCTATCATACTGTCTCATTGCTATTTAGGTTACAAATGTATTGATTTTCCATTTGTCACCACAGTAAAGCTGTTTTTACAGAAGAACTGTGACACCAAAATGTATTTTTTTAAAGTCTGCTTTTTATAGTTTTACAACATAACTGTTTATCCCAAGACATATTTTTGTACAAAATTGCAACTATTTTTCAATGAAAACCTGACTTTTGATCAATTGTTTTCTAATAAGAGATTTGTATATGAATCAATATGTCTGATAGATTTCTTTAATCCTGTCAACCCCATCTCTCTATCATGGAATCACCCACTATACAGAAAACAATAGGAAGAAACTATAGTTCTGGGATAATAGGGTGAAGAGATTAGGAGTACAACTATGAATGTCATGTAAACATTGAAATCAATATATGCACAATTAGTGATTAGTATCAGGACAGTTTATCCAAAATGTAAATAAATATCAAACCTCCACCCAATCCTACCTCCACTGTACTGGATCAATGTAATAAAATAGAGTTGATGTTGACCTTTGACCTCTATACCTACTTTGTCAATTTTAATATACATGTACATGTAGAACACTGCACCTGTGGCCACATGTGACCTCAATTTCAGATCATTGACATTCTTTTGTTTATTACAGATGGATTTTTCTTGAAAGGTTTTAATCCCAAATCAACAAACTATTGTCTGTTCAAAATATCCTTGAAAAAGTTTAATACTGTTACTTCAAAAGGATTTACAAAAGTATTTCATTAAAGTTATTTAATATCATATGACTTCTTAGATTAAAGTACATCAATATTCTCAAGTGTTTTGAGTGCAAGATTGTTTTTCAAGGACATAGTACAGCTTTGAATCCAAGTAGTTACTTTGCAGTGTGAGAAAAATTTCTGAAATTCAGTAGGTGCTGCTTTTAGTGTGTGTGCACAGACTGATCCAGTTATGTCTAAAATTCAGTAGGTGTATTTAGTATAGACAAATTCATTGATGTCTGACTCATCCTGACTACTAACACTAAGTATACAATATGAAGTATGTAGAATAAACTTGATATATGTACACTTCAGTCTTCATGTTTAGTATTGATCCACACCCTGTCTACCAACTATATAACTGGCTTTGAAATGTAAAAATAAACCTCCCCAATCCATGGTTATATGTTGTGGTCAAAATTAAAAAAATAATTACATTTCTAAAACTCTGTGGTTGGTTGCTGACATGTTTAAATCTTTGGTGTTTTGGTAGGATTTCATAAGCAAGACTGGTCTATCTGGTGAAACTTCTACAGCTTTCCCATAACTAAATGTAAGGGGTAACACTGATAAAATGACTTTGGAACTTGAGTAGATTTTATTGCTACTAAGACATGGTTTGGACACTGGAGACAGAGTGTCTATGTAGTAAAACTGTATTTAAATAAATGTATACACCCCAGGGATCAAGTTGAGCTGAGAAAATTATGGTCCCTGTGTGGTTACAGGTCTGTGCCAGGGGTAACAGTAATAATAGCTGTATAACTGTGCCATCAGCTTTGTATGTGCAGAATAAAGCATATGTAAATAACAGTACTAGTACAGTCATTTCTACGTTAAAGTCATGGGACATTCCAGCTAGTGTATGAATTAATACAACAAATAAGTAAAATTGCACAACTTTGCTACATATCCAAGGCCAATGAAATTGCAGAGTTCAAGACGTTACCTCTCAGTTAATATAACTATGCACCTGTCAGCTAACCAGATTTAACAAGGTCACTTGCATTTGTATCACATTATCTCATTTTACAGTTGACTACCCAAAGTATGCCCCTTGTCATTTCATAAAATACTCATAAATGATACAACACATACTAGATTGTTTACATACTCAAGTGAACTTGGCAACAGTGTGTGATGGATTTGAAACAAGGCTGGGTGATTCCATTCAAGACCACCAAATCTCCAAATCTACACCCCCAATTTTAGACCAATAGCCAATAATACATACCCCCAAAGGGTGGCACGTTCATATATCATCATTTACATTATGTGCCCCCACCCCCACCCACCCGTGAAAGGCTTCAAGCTTTGTTTTACAACAATGACAGACAAACTCTGGAAGTTCTCTAATTTATTTATAACTTAGCAATGTCGTGTTTCTTTCCTATGTTACAGAAAATGTTATCTCTTACTTTAATATTTACATGTATATGTATATCATATGAATCAACTAATAACAAAACCCAGTTCAGAGTACCAAGTAAGCAATGGTTACTATGTACAGATGTGTGTCTATTTTAAAGTGTAAAGTTACACAGTATTTTAGACCTCCAGTAAAGTGTATTAAGTTACATGTAGACAGGATTTAACTGGTCTCAAATCCTCCACAATTTGAAATGAAACTGAAGGCCTCTGTTCTTGAGTATATTGTATCAAGACTTAGTGAGATTTGCCATAGAGGTTGTTCACCATTACAATAAGTACCCTAAACATTGTATGGTTTATAAATACACTAGACATGTGTTCACTTCAAGCATTACGTTCTATATGAATACCAGCACATAGGACCTAAATACTATGATGGATTCAGTTACCAACATCTTACAATCTGGCATTCTTTCAGAAAGTCTACTTATGATGAATCAAGTCTAAACTTGTATGTGTCAGTTTATTGGAATTTTTGAAGTAAACAGAATTTTCTGTCATCTATCACAGAGGGACTGTAATTCTAGCAATGTTGCATTCACTCTCATTCCTAATCACATTGGTCTGTTTAGAAAGCAGAGTATAATGATGCAACCACACAGTCAATTTGTTGAATAAACTTTCACATTTTATCAGAAATCTGTTTCAACGTTACAGGTGACTATACATCTAACTGAATGGGTGCAACTATTTTGTTGGTTCATAGTTAAAATTCATTTCATACCATCACACTACATCAGATTAAGAATAGCTTGTCTTTTGGTGAAAATATTACAAAGCAAAGTCAATGCTTTCATTAGTCCAACAAATAATACATACATCCAGTGTTAACCAAAAGTTTATATCAAATTTACACAGTGACTAGACAGTGAGGGAAAAATCTTAGTGAGACGTATTATCATCAAGTCCATAGACTTGGCATACCTCTATTGAAACCATGGATACCTTGTTTACTACACTGACAGAGACTTTCATAGCTACGGTCTTTCATAGCTACGTTTGTCAGAAACCATGGACAGAGCTAGTATGACCAAAACAGATCTCTGGGCTAATCGATTCAACAATGAATATCTTCATCATTCAAATTACATGAACAAGAATAACACAAAAAGTATTTCTGCTGACAGTGAAAGACTACATGTGTGGATTAAAGCATACTGTACCTGGTAGCTCCATATCTGACATCAAAGCATACTGTACCTGGTAGCTCCATATCTGACATCCAAGTTGCCACATATACTTAAACTTTACAATCTCAAAGAAAACAGCCATTTTGTGAGAATTTCAGTACTTTGAATCCCACAATAAAACTTTGTTGGTGTAACCTAAGATAAATTATGTATGCATGCTTGTTTCAAGTCTGCATATCAAAATAGGTATCGTTCTGAGTGATTTTGAGTTTCATCTTTCTGTTGAACTATTGACAGTTCTTTGGTGGTTATACAGCATACAGTCGATGGTTGAAACACTTCTTTGTAGATCACTTACATGGTTGTGAATGAGAGACTTCAAACTATACACAGCCCAGCATGATGCATATACATGTTTTTACATTTGTATGTTACAGACTACAGTATCAATTGTCTACAACTGCAAGCAATGCCAGACATACATGTGATGCGTTGAATCAGACATTTCCACACTACAAGCCCTGTTTGACATTGCGTTACAGCAAAAATTATAATTTAGTGTTAATGATCACATATATTTGATACAGAGTCAGATTCAACGAAGAAACACCATCACAAACTGAGATATTAAGTAAACTAACTCTGTTCAACTGTGATGAATGAGTGCAACTACATCTGTAGGAGTGTGAAATTCAAATGACCAAGGTCAAGTTTACAGAATAGATCTATAAATTGCTCTCACCCCGATGGGCTACACCCTTATTTGAGTATATCTATATGTGCCACCCTTTGGGGTGCATTTTCTAGCCCTTTGGTCTAAAATGGAGGGTTTTTTTCAAGCTGAAGAGTTTTGGGGTCCAGTTTACATTATTTTCAATTTTGCTTGGTCTAAAATATGATCCATTATTGTCCTTTACCAAATCATAACTGCCATTAATTGCCCAAAAATGTTGCCTCCTAAGGAAAACATATTTAAGTCTAAACTTTCATCTTTTGAAAAACCTGTAACAGTCTAAAATGGGGCATTGATTTTTGGTCAAAGTGGGTCTAAAATGGGGTCTTGACTCTTGGGTCTCCAGCACTTGTCACACCCCCCTACCAGAGCCAGCCACTGTACACATACATTTGGCTACTACGTCTTTGGGTGAACATATGTAGACATACATTTGGCTACTATATCACCTTGTCATTTAATGAACTTTTGATGGACTACCTCATGGAAACGAAAGGTTCTTCTGCGATGTACAATATCACAGTTGCTATGGACACAATTGTAGTCTAGTTCCTACAATGTAAATGATGCGTTACCATCATCTCCACTCATGTACAGGAAAGTCCTTATTCTAACACAGAAATCTGTGCTACCCTGACTGTTTTCATATAAATGTGATGACGTTATTGCGTCCCCACATGATTTTACTTTCAGAATGGAACAATTATTGCTCAAAATTATTATCAACTTTCTAAATTTTCATTGATTCCTTTTTTGAAATGATTCATGCATATGAACAAATCTAATAATGCTACCTAAACATGTTTATAAATAGTTGAAAAGTTGAGAGAATTACAGCAGAAGAAAATAAGAACCTTGTATGATTTTATGACAGCCCAAAGAAGCTAAACTGATATGTACACTAGAAACTTTCCTCCCTTAATGTTAGTATAGAATAGTAATCTGTGTAGTCATGGTAACAGTGATGGAAAAGATATCATACGATACAATTCTTCCGCTAACTGAATTACAAATCGACAATTCAGTTACTTCATGCTGTTACTACGGGCATACATGAAAAATGTGTATGAATTTAAACATAGTAATGTAGCTAATATTTGGAGGAATGTGATGAATGAATGGTGTAATTGTGCCTTGAAGCAGGATCCTTCTAACTAGTCCCCTTAGTTTAATGGTTGATTTGTATTCATAACTCCTTACGTACCTGTATTTTTGGTATTAGCCTAGAATTAAGTCTGAAATGTGGGGATTTTGACTATCATCACCCCACATGAGGAGTGACATACAAATGTAGGCAAATCCCCATCTGAGGAGAGACATAGTCAAATCCCCATATGAGAGACATAGTCAAATCCCCACATGAGACATAGTCAAATCCCCATCTGAGGAGACACATAGTCAAATCACCACATAAGAGACAGTCAAATCCCCACATGAAGAGAGACAGTCAAATCCCCACATGAGACATAGTCAAATCCCCATACGATTTGACTCTAAGCTACTTTAGTATGATCCACACAGTCTTGTATGGAGTAGACTGTACACTATACACAATGAATCTATACACAACAACACAAATATTTAGTAAAACTGTTATACACGGTGTAGTGACTCATTATCAGTGTACCTTGGGTTCAAAGGTGATCCATGATATATTGTACATGTACATGTGTTCTGTTTCCATAACTACATGTTATGAATTAGGTTGATTTAGGAAAATTAATTTCTTTACAATATTGTAGGTTGAATGCGTGTGTTAATAACTGCAATTACCCTGAGACCTTTACAAGTAGAAACCTTTCATACACATGTTGAGTTGCCATCCATTAATATTTGTATATTCTGTTCATTATTGATAGTCTGTCTTAATTACCCTAATTAAAAACCCATTTCTGTATAGACTCTCTGTACCACTCTTTGTTAGAGATGGTTTGTGACATTGGTAACATAATGTAAATAGTAGTCATCAATAGTCTATTAAAATCAACAATTATTGCTGTGTGAAATGTCTGCAGTGTATTGTATGTGTTCAAAGTGTGCATGTACTGTTCCAGTAATCTCTGGGGACCCTGTCTGTCTGTCAGGTAGCCAAGCTGTCTGTCAGAATTGCTGGCAAGGTATACACACTATATACATGTCTGTCAATGACCCTGTCTGTCAAAGTTGTACCCAGGGACCCAAGCTGTTTGTCAGTGACCATTTTCTGTCTGTCTGTCAGTTACCATTTACAGTGTATCTGTCAGTGACCAAAGTGCCAAAGCTGTCTGTCAAGCTAAAATTATTACTGTTCCCTATATTAAAAATGATTACTTAGGCAGCAACACATAATCTTGCAGTGACAGCTATTCAGTTACAAAGTAAAGAAACTACTTGTAAATGTCATTAATGGTAAACGTACACTAGAGCAGTATAGCTCACTATTATGCATATACTTATGAACAGAAATGGGTCAGTCAATTATCTAATGTTGCCTTGAAAGGTGCAATTTTCACCAGATTTCTGATAGCTTGGGAAGAAGTGACTAGTCAGAACATACTACAGTATGTAAGAGTTCATTTTGAGTTCATTGACATTAATCATATCATGTTTCTTCTTTTCTCAAGCAGTGTTGTGGCAACAGTCTCAATTCACCAACTTTCTATGTTGCTAAGACAACCTGTTCAACCATTAAATCGACTACTTTATCTTGAACACATACTGGATGTGATTGTAACAGATTGTAATGCCATTAAAGAAAACGACTGCAACACATTCTATACAGGTCTTTATCATGTTGGATATCCGTTATAGAGTCTAAAAAAAATTATGTATGCAACTCCCCTCCAGGTTAAAGAAAGTGATTGTATAGTCCATTATGCTATGCTAAATGGGGTCATAGGTCAAAGTTTTATTCATCAGATCAGATTACAACAATAAAGTATATGCCACCTACTGGTCTAAAGTATACTGTCAATGTATATTTAAACTCAGTGTACTGAACTGAAATAATGTTTGGACCAAAAGAAATCAGCAAAGAAATTGGATCACTTTCAAGAGTAGATTCTGAACAACCACAGGTGTAAATAAAGACAGTTTTTCAAATCAATTCATTGACTCACATAAGCAATATGGCTTTTAGTACACGTTGGTCAAAAAATAATTTACCTGCCAAAATAAAGTGGGACCAAAATATGAAAACATTTCTTTCTGCTATGTTTGTGTCAAAGTAATATTGACAACAAGTATGTGGGTCATTTTGAACAAAATAGCAAAGATTCAAAATATTACAGTAAGACAACAGATTAGTGGATATGACTACCAATGTATATCAGCATATACATATAGTCTACAATGAATGCTATCCTGCTCTAAACTACACAGGTCAGCATTGATGCCAAACTACATACAACTACCAACATTAGACCATGGATGAACAGAACCTGTTACAAATAAGGAAAGTGAACAAATGAATTGAATTAATAACACTTGGCACAGCATATTAGAACAGCAGAGACTTGTATTACATTTCATGATTTGATAAGAACAGTTTTTGTGGCCTCATTATTTGTACATGAAATGCCAGGGGAACTTCTAATTTGTTTGTCAACATGAACTATATTTAGTAAAGAGGCCATACAATTGTTCTTATCAAAAGTAATACTGAATAAGTCTCTGTACTTCCAACATGCTGTGCCAAGTGTTATTAATCCAATTCAGTCGTTTACTTTCTCTGTTTGCACAGGTTCCATTCATCCATGGTCTGATGTCAGCAGTTGTATTGGTAATGTACAAAGTCTTGTCATCAAGTATAAATCATCACTTCAAGTATTGTTACAGGACGTACTCGATCAGTAGCGGAATCACAACTGTTTTACAATTTACATGTAAGGGCCTGATCTGAAATGATCCAGCAAACTAACCACCTTTCTTCTCTACGATTATGATCAGTGTTCTTTCTAGGTTTTTCTTATATTTTTCAGATTGAACAAATTATGAAGTGGAGACTGTGTACGGTAGCCTATGGCTGCTTTGACTGAAGTGTCATCATTATGAACACTCCTTACAATTTATAGCTAGTAGTGGTTACACAGGAGTGACAAACAACACTAGGGTTTTTCAGTTTAACAGTGGGTGTGGTTGTGGAATCTGTGGTTGTTGGGGGTACTTCTGGACAATTGGTCAATGGAAATACTGGATTCCATTACCTTTTCTGTATCTACACCTATATTTTCTCTCCATATGTATATTTTCTTTATGTGCAATAATTGTAACAAATATTGCGATCAGTCGAATGTGAAACAAAATTTGTGACATTTCACTGACCAATTCATCTGTGCACAGATAAAGAGATGCACATAACATGCATAGGATTGATAACATCTGTTTGTTAAAACTCTATAATATCCTCCTCCTCCCCCTCCCCCTCCAATCAGCAGCTTTTGTTAAGACTTTCATAGTGCATAATCGAGTTAAATGCATTAAAGATATGGCAATATTCTGAGGAATAATTAGCTGTATTGATAGTATTTCAGAAATATACTTCTAGTAAAATTAAAATAAAGATATGTTGTTGATTGATTACTTAACTTATCTTCAACTTAATTAGTTTTGTTGATTTAAATGTCTTACAACAGCTGCTTTTAACAGACTGAAAAACAAATATACATTGTACATGCAGATGTATTGATCCAAGGATCAGCGAATAACTTCACTCTCTCTTTTAGCCTTCTTATTAAGTAAACTATCTTTTTTATAAAATGCAATATATCGCTACTCTAGATTCGATCAAATCGTGGGTACCTAGATACCGATATGATGATCTGTCTGACAGTTAGCCACTTCCTAATTAAGATATACGTCGTACATTGTCAAGATACGTGGCGGTGACAGACTATTGTCAAGTCGTGTTTACCTTTGGGTCTTCCCTCTGTCATTATAAGCGGCCATTTTGAAATGAACACAGGAAGCATAGGTTTGATGACTGTAAAACTGGAATCAGTATGCGTGAAATAACCTCCGATCTATGTATGCGTCTATTTTATATGGTATGTCCACGTTCGATAAATTATTATTTTAATATGAAGAGCATTACACGCACCTGCAGGGGACACGTACCGGAAGTAGAGTAACAGTAACAACATGGCATTATGGCAACAATGTTTCAATAATTTTACAATAATGAACTCTCGTATGAATGAGACGAAGTCATTTAGGAGGTAGTTTTGTAAATCGATTTTTAGATGGTTTGGCCGATTGGCTGATGTATTTTAGTAGCAATCACTAATTACAATTACTATGGCAGAATTACTATTATGGCCGTACTCGTGAAGACCGTAAGAGTCAAATCTTACCTTGGCACCTGACGAAGAGGCAGGTGTGTTAAGTCTAGCCCTCAATGCTGCTGTTTCGGGTCGGTCAGCCAGTCCATCTACAAAGCTGATAGTTAGTCGTCGAGGCTGTTCGTCTGGTTTTGGCATATCGTCTCGAGATCTTGACCCCCATGCTGATTGTGCTCCTTGCCTTGACGGTGGGGCTTGTCGAGAAGCTGCACTTCCGTCCGCACCGTACAGCCCAGCTGCCGCAGTTTGTGGACGGACATCATCTAAGACACTTGGAGGGATATATGATTCTAGTTTCGCTGTAGCCGACGCTGGACGGATGATTCTTCCCGGTTTTTTTACCGGTGGCATCTTTCTTGGTTTGTGGTTCGCGATCGCATTCAAAAGTTCAACTTCACTCGCTGTGAGTATATTATTGTCTTCTGCACACAGCGATTCCCACCGCGAGCCGAACAACTTATGACCTACCTGCTTGTACTCCGCCGAATTAGTGCGCCTGTGAAATCAAATAAAAATCAAACGATCATTACCTAAAAATAGTTTTCTAAAATAACACAATTTGTGTATTTGAGTAAAACTATGGTTATTTAGGTAGAGTGATTCGGTGTTTGTACAAGACAGATACGTAAGTAAACAGCGCACTACTTTCTTAACACCTGTAATTACCACAAGCGTGAGCCCGTTGTTATGGTTCCGGGAGCGACTCACAATATTTACCCGGTGTATGAATATACGCTATACAAGTAACAGCATGCGACTGGCATAACACAGTTGTGAGTTTCTACACAACTGTACCCATGTTATCGTAAGCATAGACAGTTCATATTTTGTATATGCTGTAAACGTGGTGTGTATCAGTAAGTCTCGTCTATAGCACATTATAACGTGATATAACTTCCGGAGAAATTGTAAGAAAACCGAACTTTTCTCTTCTTATAAATCAACTGTAAAGTTACAAAATGACAGTGAAACTGAGAAATTTTGCTTCATCATCAGTACTCAATATACTGTTTGCTTTATTTCAAGACGGCAAACGAAAGACAGAGAAAATAGTACGAACTAATAAGTGGCGTTGTATACCATAACATTGCCTTAAAGTATGTAGAGTTCTGGTGCTTTGTTCACCCCCCCCCCCCTAACATGGATCTATTATTGAGATAATACATGTAGATCCATGCAGAATCCAACTTTTTTTCACTGTAGTTAGTTTGTCTGTTATGTATGAGTATTTGATTTCATTCAATTCCCTCTCATCTCTTTTGGACTTCCAAGTTTTTGTCAAGTAATTGTTAAATTATACTTCTTCACAATCAATTTTACGTCTAAAGTCAAAGAAAAACATGTACATTAACATTGTATTGCTTTAGATATTAAACGAGTTTTACCTCGTTCCCAGTTATTCTCAGAAAGTAAGAGAACTTTCTAAAAACGAGCAAAACTCCAAAAGAGATGAGTGAGTCACGTGATAGGCATGTGTTTATTGTTGTTTTTCTTTGTACCTGATCTTGCGACCCTTTGATCGCTTTGATTTCGGAGTTGATGCATCCATTTCGGTCCCAGTCATCGTAAAAGTGTTAAGGAAAAATACCTTGACAAGGTTACAGATGTCCTTTCGATATCCTGAAAAAGTACGGGAACAAGGCAATATGGAGTTAGAGTAGTTACAGTATATGTACGTGTATCTCAAAGTTGATCGGTCATCGTAAATATCGTTAGACGAGTACCATATCAATGATGCGTAAGGCGAGAATAGTAAGCGGTTTCTTGTACATGTAATCGACAACTGTTATACAAAGTTTCAATATATGTGTAACTGTGGCATTTTATTTATTGTTTCTCCTCATGTTTATTTATTGGTAAGACAATATATTTAGTTCAGTATGTTCCGTTACCGATTTTTCTCTCAAGCGTTTGATCGACGTTGCGCTACCATTTGCTGTCCTATGTCAATGTAGATGTCAGGCTGAGGGTCAAATTATCCATCTTTATAAAATGCACCAAGGTTTTTAAAAAGCAGTCACACACTCTTACCTGTCACATTTTGTATTTGTACTTGTAATTTTAACAATATAATAGCAACACTGCCGGTGTGGTCTTCAACTTGACATTCTTACACTACAAACATCATGGTCTTCAAACTCGGTGCTTAGCCGTAGATGGATACGCAACTAGAACACGAAGAATGTCACGCAAATTGTAAGGACAATAAAAGCGCGTCATTAATGCATTCTAATTCGTTGCTAATAGCAACAGTGAGTTCGATATTTCATCCTTTTGATGGTTCCGACGCCGCGCGCGATGTTGATGGAACAAATCAAAATATTGTTTTGAACCTGGTTGAGATTACGATGGACCACGCCTATGCCAAAAGAGAAGTCATTTCATTTATAATTTCTGATGTCTGATGATAAAGACCCATGATACTGTCTCAATGGAGAATGTTCTGATTTGAAAACACAGTCGTCTCTAGCTGTCATTCAGTCTACAGATTGGCATTGTAATGTGCATTAGTTGTGCATCTTTTATAGTGACAAAGTGTTCGTCAACTGTGTGCCACGTTTGTGGAGTGCTCCACTCGTTTGGTTTGTCTGTTCTTTGAAACTTTTCAAATCTCTCCCATTATATTCTTTTAAATTATAGAACTTTTTTCTGAACTGTATTTCATTAACTATTGTTTTGTGCTGTTTCATGTGCTTTTATAAAAAACACTGAGATTTTAATGTTGTATATACGAAGATAGGATTTGAATTGATTAGATTTGAATTGATTTGATTGCATTTGATTTTATTTTATTTGATTTGGTTTGGTTTGGTTTGGTTTGATTTGATTGGATTTGATTGGATTGGATTGGATTACAACACAAATTTGAAACAGTGACGAGTATGACTGTAGATCACTGTCATTTGATTATATTAGATTTGATTTGATTAGATTTGGTTGCATTTGATTTGATTTGATTTGATTTGGTTTGGTTTGATTTGATTTAATTGGATTTGATTGGATTACAACACAATTTGAAACAGTGACGAGTACTTATGACTGTAGATCACTGTCATACTGTTTTCGGATCTGGATAAAACTTAGTATGTTAAAAATATCGTCTTTAGTATCGCAGGGAAGTTTTAGTAGATCTCAAGCCAATGTCTTGTCGTTGACGCACTGTCTTATTGTATTAATTATTTCTAGATCATTTCAACATGTTATAATGTGTTTGTATTGAGTCAATATGCATGATTTGGAGATTTAGTGTCATGTTAATTTTTTTTTTCCATTTTCATTTTAATTTCACTCGATGTTAATACATATATTATACCCTACCCTACTCTACTCTACCCTACATTACACTGCACGACACCACACTACACGACACGACACGACACGACACGACACGACACGACACGACACGACACGACACGACACGAAACGACACAACACTGCACTGCACTACACTACACTACACTGCACTACACTACACTACACTACACTACACTACACTACACTACACTACACTACACTACACTACACACGTACTACACACATACGTACGTACACACACACACAGACAGACACACACACAGACAGACACACACACACACAGAGAGAGAGAGAGAGAGACACACACACACACACACACACACACACACACACACACACACACACACACACATATTTGTGTAAGTTATAATTCTCTTCTAACTTTGGCGGCAACAGGTGGTTGGAGTTATGCCTTATCACTGCGACCGCATGGGGGCGCGATGCGGTATCTCTCCTCATCTCCAAACCAGACAGGGGCATCGTCCACATATTATCTGCCGGGAACAATACATTTGGTTATGCATGTTATATGGAAGGAATATCTGATAAATTGTCATGGCAACCATCAATAACTCAGCAACTTTACATAGCGACTTCAGAATGCTTTCTGTTAAACTGAAACAGAGATAGTTTGGCGAGAGGCCCTCGGTAAAGTTTTTTTTTACAGCACATTCTAGCGTCGTCTTACACGTACTGTTTTGCTGGAATTATTTCTTATGACCAACCCATAGACATTTTTACGAGTTATATAAAAAAAAATTATATAATATTCGTCTTCACATGAGAAACCCGCCAAAATCCACTAGTGGCATCCGTGATGATCACCATTGACGCTGATGTCACAAAATGACAAACTGCATAATGTTGATGATAATCTTTTTATCACTAGCTACCATCGACTGATTAACTACCAACGCATACAACATGCTGTGACGTGTTGAATATGTAATTTTGTTTCCACATAAAACCTTATGTCTTTTGTGATATAATTCAGGTAAATGTGTGTGCTTTCATTTGTCATTGTGGATTGTGACAAAGACAGGTGTGTGGAGATGCGAAATCCCATCCTTTTGTAGAACTAATCTTTAGAAAACAAATGATTTCTATTGAGAACGTGGAAAGTTGTATCGTGTCTTGGCAATGTGGGCTCAACAACGCATTGACAAGAGTCACGGTGAGAGAGAGTAGTTCTTCATGGGAATCAAATCAGTCCATAAATTTGGTAAGAGTGCTTGTCAAACAACGATTTCAAAACAAATTTCGTTGCCAGGGGAATTTGTCGAGCGTTAAGTTCAGACACATTCATGCCCTTCATACTAAAGAGTTTTGGTGGCGTCTTAATCCATGGTAGACTTTGAAAGCAATTGGCCGTTGAGGGCGGACGACGATCCTGAAGTCAAGATATCACATGGATATGAAGATATCATCTACTTCACATGTACCATTTGATTGAAATTTGTAATGCAAGTTGTGCATCTTTGGTACTGGTAAATCTAAGGGTTTATAACAAGTTTGGACTGTTAATATATGCATAGGCATAGGCAGAAAAAAATAGTTCATTTCTTCTGCTATTTCAGGTAAAAATTCTTGATCATGATGTGTAAAATTTGCCTGTATATAATGAAGCAGTGTTTTGTTTCAATCGCATTCCTTTTTATCATTAGTCGTTTTGCCATTATTCATTTAAGCACCGATAAGAGAGGGATTCCCCCCCCCCCCTCCCAACAATCGGGAAGGCGGCGATCACTCCCGGAACAATAAAGTGGGGGAAAAACGACAATAAACGAACGAAAAAGACTGAGGTAAATTAAGAAATCGAGCGGTATTCAACACACCCGATTTAAATTAGATTGATTGATCTATATTGTACATAATTGTTAGAATTTATAAAGTACTTGAATATGTAATGTAACTCTTTCTAGCGCACCATTAACCATATGTTAACAAGATTATGAAATTTAGGTCAATTCCGCTTAGAAAATGGCATGGCACATTAACAAAGCATAGACTCTCACTGTCCCATCGCATCGCATCGCTAAAAGGGCGCTGATGTGTATGTACCGATATCTACTGTTGACTCAGTTGTGTGTTACCGGGAATTGGAATATCCTTGTACTGTGCGCCCTCATCGACTACACGGGACTAATTATTTGCCCTATGTGGTCAATGGGGTACAAGGATATTCGAGTACAATTATGCGGGAGATACGAGCGGGGATATAGGTATGTACAAAACAGCTCATTAGTAATAGCGATGCTCCTGGGGACTGTTGATCGAGTCTAAACAAAGCAGTGCTGTGAACTTTCTGTTTTCAGTTCTATTTAGATTCAGTCAGCGTGGATTTCTATGATAAAAACCAACGAATACGGACGGTCACATTGACACATAAGGTTTTTTTTACACTTGTCAAATGGGAAGTGAGCAATATCCATAAAACTGACTGAGGCTGACTAATTGACCGATTAATTAATTCACCATGATTGATTAGCTGGCATACAATGTAATATGAACTATATTTACATGTAGGTATATGCTGTAGAATGGCAACCTAAAGTAATGGTGGGATCATTAAGTAATCTATAAATATAAACAAACAAACAAACAAACAAACAAACAAAGAAATGAACGAACGAATGAATGAATGAATGAATGAATGAATAAATAAATAAATAAATGAACGAACGAATCAATCAATCAATCAATCATTCAATCAACCAACCAACCAATCAATCAATCAGTGTACTGACATACATACATACATACATACATACATACATACATACATACATACAGACAGACAGACAGACAGACAGACAGACAGACAGACAGACAGACAGACAGACAGACAGACAGACAGACAGACATATGTTATTTATAAGTGTTCAGTGTTTGTATTTAAATTATGTGATGATTTTGTAAAGGAAAACGGCAACTAAGTATGGTCAATCTTTTCTTTTCTTCTGTCTTGTAAATACTTTATTTTTCTCTCTGAGTAAATTGTGCTTCTTTTGCGTGTCATGGGCTGAGGCCTAACACTTGAACTAAATTAACAATATATACGCACACTAAGTTAAACTAGAGGGAAAACTAACATCAATATTTACTTTAGATGATGGCGTTAGGCAAGGATGTCCGATGAGTCCCACTCTGTTTAACATCATCTTTATCAATGATCTAGTCACAGAACTGGCGAGAGATCAAGAAAACTACAGTCCACGGTTAAACAACCAACCCATCTCTTTCAAACATCCAAAATTCTACAAAAGGAACACTTTTTGAAGCTTATTTCACTAAGAAATTACCAAAGAGAATAATAGACTGTAAGATACGTCGTGACAATGAAACAAAATGTATTACTCTTTTTAACTCCGATCAAATACACGTTCGTAAATTCAACACTTATCAAAAGGAAAGACATTCTGCAGAGTTATATAGATTACATTTATCTAATCTATAGTTTAAACTTTCGTACAAACCCTTTTAACTATTATTACTGTTGTTTATATATTTACTAGTTTGTTTTAGCACCAAACACTTATTGCAGAAAATCCAGTGAAGAAATATAGTTTTCTTGAAGGATGCAATAAATATTCTATACCATTCTATCTATTAACACAAACGAATACAGACAGACAAGATATTTGGTAACAGGATATTTAGTCCGCACCTTTATTTTTCCTCCCTGTCAGTCTAATAGTTCTAGGCTTGTGGTATACTATAGTGTATCCCAACTGTGTGTCCCTATGATTTAAATTCATCATTCACACCCGGTGCTTCATGTCCCACCTGAATGGTTACGCCCCATTACACACACTGATTGCGTCACACACAGTGGTTTCCAGCGTTGACAAAGCCTTCATACTCTATGACCTTTGGAGCGTGTGCAGGCCTTCAAAGGCATGATCACCCGGTCACATCTACTATGACCTTCAACAACGCCGCATGGTAACTGGACTGGTGGTGCGACGGATATCATTCGGTGGGTAACCTCAATACAAGACGTACAGTGGTTCTCTTCAATTTGAGGTAAGGAAATATGTACCTATGGGTGAAAATGAAAATATGTACCCATGTGTGTGAGACGTCATGATTAACCACTGCTATAATATTTTTCATTTCACAAAGATTATATAGTGTTATGGTTTTTTTTACAGTTTACTTGTTTCGTCAATATGTTATACAAATGGTAAATTATTCAAAACATGTTATCAAAATTAACGCAGCCAAACAAGAATACACTGTTCATGCTGTTACAGTTGTTAAATGTCATTGATTTTTGACAGCGTGTACGCGGCGTGATGGAAGATTTGTCCAACGTGTTGGAGACAACAGCTGTGGTGTGTGTATACTCCTTCATACACGTGTTGTTTTTTTTATTTTACGCGTCAAGGGAAACGATGTTTTTTTGTTTTTATTAATCTTTAACATTTGATTTTTTTTTAAAAAAAAAAACGTCGTTTATAGCTTTAACTAGTCTTGCAGTTCCATACAACTATGGTCCGTTTAACTGCATTAATTGTCAATATTTCGTGTAACTGACTGTTTAACCAATAGACCATGGAAATCCAAGTATCAATGGATCATACTTCCATGACATGTTGACTCATAGACAGTGGAGTTTCATACACAGAGGTTGACCCAAGACAGCGGTTAAACTTTAATAGTGCACATGTCAGTTTAGTTGGCATACTTTCGATTTCAACTCCGACCTCACAGAATGATAGAGGTGCGATATGGTATACAGCTGTCGATCTGTATATCATCTCGCGATACAAAGATATTCAAGCCATATCATAGAACCGTACATGTGACCCACATACTCAACCTTGACCTTTATATCAAAAGAAAGATGACGAAATACTCCGGGGCCAGTGGCATTCTATTGTATTTTTTGACAATATGTTAATGCATCTCCTTTGCATGCTTTGTTGGCGTGGTAAAACAAAACCTTGGCACTCGACGACGATGTGTAGATAAATACAAATATCGGGTTATTTGATTATAGGGGAACAACCCACGGTATACGATATTGTATTAACCAGACTATGTAATTCAGTGTATGCGCTAGTATTTGTTGTATGATAAATGCAAATTAGATTAAATCATATTTGATGATTAATAATTTGTTTATCAAGTTACAATGTAATATGTAGTCATAGAAAGATGAATGCGTCGTTAAATGTCAATTTCATCTTGATGGAAATAAATCAAGCATCTGTTGCCATATCAGGTTTATGTCTCTATACACACACCAATCAGGACAACGGATTTAAACTGACGTTAGCCAATCAATTGACAATACTTTATGTTAACATGATGCGTTCTCTTTGACCCAATTCAGCATTCTCCTAGACGAGTCCAGACGATGCTGCCATCATGACATCAGCTGATCAACAGATCCCCCTCCCCTCTGGGGGATTCCAAGTGATGGAGGGACTGGCTCACCATGGCGAGACTGTCCCAGTCAAACCTACGAGCGTGTATTGGCAGAGTTTTGCTGAATTTACGGCAGGTGCAATTGGTAAGTATTTTATTAGCAGTTACTCTACATATAAAGTATTATGTTACCACAATGACATGATGATTAGGCGTTGTTTTCTACACCCATTTCATTCATTGTTCTTCGATATATATATGAAATTATAAAATGAGAGGAAAAGAAGAAAGAACTTTTCTCGACCGACGCGATCCCGAACAATGTGTCAATAGTGTCATCGTTATTTTCTTCCCTACTCGATGATATTTTTGTTTGGAAATGGTACTCGAGAATGCAAATTGTGTTTGTCACCACATTCAAACTGTATTATAATGTTTAGAATGTCCTGTTCAGCATTTCCATGTATTCATTCTATATGGCAACTATATATGACTACTGGAAATGCCCCACCCCAGAAAAACCCGAATATTTGATTGAATACACATGTATGCAGTGTATGGTGTGACTGAGAGTATAGATGTAGCTTTAGAGCCAATCTGTTCGCATTGTATGCTAATTTCCCTTATGACGTCACAAGTACAAGTAAAATTAGGGTCGTTTAAGGTCAAGGAGTCTCGGAGAGCCTACTGCACAATAGGCTAAGTGACTAAACTGTTAGTCGTATCGAATCTTTATATGCCAGGGTGGTGTCAACACAAAGGGTGTGGTGGTGACTACATTTGAATACAATACTCTGGAACTATATATTAAATTCTGCAGAATTCAAAAGTATCTACATTTCTTTATATGTATATATATATATATATATATATATATATATATATATATATATATATATATATATATATATATATATATATATAATGAAAGAAGACGAGTATGATATTACATTATGTATTTACGCTACGGACCAGAAGGATCGTCAGGCGTGAACTTATCTGTGGTTATTATTTCATTACATTGTGATGGAAACACCAACCGCTTCACATATATCGAACGGTGGTGACCTGACTGCAATAGGCCGTTATTGCATCATCATTTAGGCCACATGTATATCAGAGTCCTATAAATAGATGTGTCTTGCAATGTGAAAACATGATGTGATGTGTACAACTTTGTCCAGTCTAAATTCAACATTATCAATAATAATATATTTACATTATACGAAAACTTTGATAGAATCTGACAGGGTCATCGCTCCTTTCTCACTACATTCTCTCGTAAATGATAATTTTGAATATTGAAGTGAAAACCAAGTTACAGACAAATCATACTAAACTTGAATGTATCCTGATACTGACCAAATAATACCAACATCTCACGAATCTATGTATTTTTTGATAGAAGTTGTTTATCAGATGTGTACTTTAGTATAGTTGAGGTCATTCGTACTGTGTCACGATTTTGATGCATGCTTTGCAGCTGTTCAACACATCGTCTATTCAAGTTGGAATAGCCAAATATTACTGTACAGTACGGTATTAGGGTTGATGTGTGATCTTCGGTCATGCTAGGCCATATCCTGTCATTGTGTTCACATCACCGTATGAATTATACAGGGAAAAAACTCCGTTTGTTATACACATCCGCTAGAATCTCTAGTTGTATATTTAAAAAAAATACAGTCAGGAACACAGTCCCTGCACACACTTTTGACGATATTACTAGACGTGTTAAAACAAGAATGCAATTATATATAACGTCATATTTTTAGGAAATGAATTGACAATATAGTAATTTTTTAAACTTATAATTTTGCAAAATGTTGGTCGACCAAAGAAACGGGATTGATTAAGTTATTATACCCCCGGCATTTTTCACATCCAATATTCACTTAAACTTTAAAACTGAGCATGTTTGTGAAAGTTTTGTCACTCGAATATACTCATTTTATATATCAAGGAACTGCATTCTTGAATTTACTTTCGTATTGATCGTTTAGAGCTAGAGGCATCCCATGTGCTTGACGCTATAGATTTCAATAACAACGCTACATTTACTGGAAAATGAGAGACCCTTGATATTACATGTTACTTGAAGTAGTAGATGGGTGAAGCTACACGCTGTGACATTTAGTTTGATACAGTTTTAGTTGAAGGGCTTGAGTCGCCATTGCGCATGTGCAAATGAAGGGTCTCTGTTCTCTTTTTTTTAAAAACCTATTTTGGCTTTACTTACTTTGGTCTTTACTTTAACAAGATAGTACATAATCGATTTCGTTGAAATTTAACATCTATTATCAGAAAAAGATCGAATCGGACTGGAGGTGCGTTAAGAATTGGATAACTTAGATCGTAGATCCCATACAAGTAATTCAGCTTTAATATAACCTTGTTATGTTATTAAAGTTCTCTTTTCAATTCAATAAAATCGCATTTTTTGTTATAAAAGAAAGTAAATCTTATGGACAGTGAAACTTGTCTTAATAACGGGCAATATTAGTCTAAGAAAATTTGTCACAGTTATCGTTTTTTAATACGACAGTGTGGCTGTTGCTTTATATTTAATTATTAAAGTAGAGACAGAAAAAAAGAGAATTTTATAGACAGATTTGTCAGTTTAAACAGAATCTGATCGCATAATTTCACCTGTAGTGTTTTTTTCTTCCGATAATCGATAGTTTTGTTTTATAGGTGGCACCGCCTGTGTCCTAGCAGGCCAACCGTTTGATACAGTGAAAGTGAAAATGCAAACCTATCCGGAGTTCTACCCTTCAAGTTGGCAATGCTTCAAACAGACATTTGTAAAAGACCACATAGCTGGATTGTACAGGGGAACAGTTCCAGCACTGGCTGCCAACATCGCTGAAAATTCTATTCTCTTCATGAGTTACGGATGGTGCAAGGCTATGGTGTGTAACGTTTCTGGGCATAACACCACCGACGATCTCAATATTACAGAAAACGCCATTGCTGGGTGTGCGGCTGCCTTCTTTGCATCTTTAGGACTGTGTCCGACTGAACTCGTCAAGTGCCGTATGCAAGCCATGCACGAAGCCACCATGAGTCAAGGAAAAGCTGTTACAACGCGGTACGTCAAGTCTATTCACTTGTCAAAACAAACGAATGGATACCTAAAAGGGGTGGGGTGGGCAAGGGATATTTTCGTAACTCGTATTATAAATCACCCCTTTTATTCTTCGTAAACTGTAAAATTTTCAAAAAAGAGGCCGTAAAACCATAATTACTTGGTAATCGTCCACGTAATTAAAAAAAATTATCATTTTCTATGTACGCATGAAAACATGCAAACACAATCATATTTTGGTAACGTATTGGCGATGAACCAATTTTTCTCCGTAATTCGCGACTGAGGTTAATAAATTTCAAAAGGTGATTATTACTCTCATAACACTATTAATAGTTTGACAATACGTGATAGTTTGATGTTTCCGTTGATATATACGTAACCATAACGACAAAATTAAAATTTGACATTCATCAAAATTAGGTCGTCAGGATTGAAATTCTCGTCAATCACCAACTAAACACGGTTCTATAAAAGCGATGTACGTTCAGACACGTATTAGGTTTTTTCTGGGATCATGGGGTTCAACAAGAAATCTTAGATACAGCTTCTTATGGTGGAAACACGCCTAGGGTACCTGAAGAGTAATATATATTTGTATTCACGGTGTACCGTCAATCATATTCCTACTCGACTGCACATTCTGCATACTACATACTACACATAGTCGACATTACCGACATATTGCTGTACATGTTGATTTATTCCATACAAGAAATACATGTACTTTGGTACTCGTCTCATAATAATGTGAGAGTCA
Organism: Glandiceps talaboti; assembly: GCF_964340395.1. Classification (NCBI taxonomy): domain Eukaryota; kingdom Metazoa; phylum Hemichordata; class Enteropneusta; family Spengelidae; genus Glandiceps; species Glandiceps talaboti. The sequence continues at coordinate 24,547,560 of NC_135556.1, read as the reverse complement.
AACCGTATGTTATCAAATATATCCAATAATTTATTTATTTCATCAATTTGTCATCTTTTCTTTATTCAGACTGTCACCATGGGCCGTTACCAGGGCGATACTGCAACAAAATGGACTTCGAGGGATGTTTAAGGGACTAACGAGTACATGGGCTAGGGAAATGCCAGGATGTTTTTTCTTCTTTGGTGGATATGAACTCAGTCGTACTTTATTGACACCTACAGGGTCGTCGAAAGCAGACTTAAGTAAGTATAACTGTAATCAAAGGACATGATTATTATACACACACACGTTGGCCTGCATGACATTTCCACAATTATAAAGTTGTTGATATGATATTGAATATTCTGTTCCGTCCCGTTCCTCAAATGGTCGTATTCGTTTATCTTCTTTCTTTCCCAGGTGTTCATAGATTAATGTTGACCTCTTAATACACTTATTTGATTGGTTATGCTGTACCTTTCCCAGGTGTTCCTAGATTAATGTTCTGTGGTGGTTTTGCCGGTGCGTGTCTGTGGACAGCAATCTTCCCTATTGATGTGGTCAAATCACGGATACAAGTTCAGTCAATGATTGGAAATATGGAAGGACGCTTCTTACCAATGTTGATTAATATATATCGCACAGAGGGTAAGTAGTTTCGTTCATTTACTGAATCAATCGTACGAATTGTTTGACAATATACTCATTGTAATAATTTAGTGCATGGGTCATTTGCATATTATGAAGATTGCTACTCATTGTACACTCAAGGCAGATATTTGAAATAATATACATATAACATTAGTATAAAATAATAAACAACCATTCTATTCATTACTTTTCAACTCTTCGTATATCTTGTATTACAGGTATACGTGCCTTGTACAGTGGACTAGGTCCTTGTGTTCTCCGATCTTTCCCGGCTAATGGTGCGTTGTTTGTAGCATTTGAATGGTCACGTAAATACCTCATGCAACTATGATACAAGGATACAAATACTGAGGACATTTGGTGGTGACCTATTGTAGCTCTGGGACCCAACGAATGATGTAGGGGAACACTTTGTAATTCTTCGACAGTGTGTCGTTGTTATCAAAATGTTCTGAGGTGCGAAACTAGTGAAGATTCAAGCTGTTACATTATCATCACAGACGCTTGTGACCCTTCGTAACCATGAGAGTGGATGATTTGGATGTAGGCAACCACTTTTGACAGAGAAACCGTGAGCCTTAGAAACACGTTACAATTTTAACCGTGCAATTTTGTAAACGCACAACACATACGTAAGATGTGATACCTTTAGTGACAAATTGCCTTCATTCTTTTATGTACTCAAAAAGACTTCTGGAATGATTCCAGTCTTGTAACCATAGTAACCAAGTACGGCTATCGTGAATCTCTCGCCGTGAGGTAGTGAGTAACTATCTATGGACATTTTTATTTGTTTTCATTTAAATTGATATTTTCTTTCTTGTCTCTACAGACCATGTCACAGTAAAAAGATGTCAATCGAGTTTTAAATGTTGACAATTCGTTTTATACCGTGAACCTACGATCTATATTTGATTTAAGGAAGATATTTTATTCTATGTACCTGTATTGGCTACCATTGCCATTAATTCGTATCACGTTTAGTCATTGAATTGTGGTAAATACCATAAATATTATAAAAACCATGTGGCAGCGTGAATGAAGATGTGGGATGTGATGAAATGAAATAAAACAAATGACACATACATGTAACAACTGTGACTTGAGTCTCTCAGATAGCCATGATTATAAACCTCGTGTTATTGTACATTACACGGAGCTCAGACCACTATATAGAATTTGTCTGTCTGTCTGTCTGTCTGTCTGTCTGTCTGTCTGAACAAAATTAAAGAAGAGAGAAATGCTCTTACATAATCATAACAGACATGTATGGATGTTTCTCTCATTGGCCCTATATGAACATATATTGATATGTTGTGCAACATTATAATGTGATTGTAATATTTTCTCTATTCAAAACGTTTGACAATTTTTCCCAAAGTTAGGAACTCTCGTTTTAATCTTGTGAATTAGTTTTCCAATTGTAAGTTAGTAGAAAAATATTGAAAGCTTTTAGTTTTAATTACAGACAGTGTGCCAAACCTTACCAATTTGAAATAGTGCTTTACACCCTTCTTAATAAAATGATGCCTTTTTCCCGAAAGATAAGCTAAATTACAACCGTAATACTGTGTGAATAGAAAATTGACAATTCTATTTCGGTGGGTTTAATTTTAAAGTGTAATAAAGATAGTAAAGAGCACAGCAATGAAATAGGCTAATGTTATAAGTACAGCCATTCAGCTCAGTACACAAGTAAAACAATCGTGTTTTATTGTGCTTTGCAGTGTTGTACCCAAAGTGTGTACCCGGTCAGCGGCATACCCATGTCTAGTCTGTCCGTCCCAGTTTCTCTGTCTGACCTGACCTTTGCCCCGAACTGGCCTTTGACGTCATAACTGTTTGATGACAGACACGCGCAATCCTCATGTCGCTCCAATGTACATTCCCCGAAAGCGTGATCATCATAACAAGATCGTGGATGAAGGGTTAGATCATCGTACAGTTTAGTTATTGTACATACAGGTCCAGTGAAGGAAATATTTTTATGTGAGTATATATGTGTACACGTATCAGTTTTACAGTGAACGTCGAACGTTAACCTTCAAATTTAACAAACAACACAAGGTCACTTTCAAAGTTTCAGTGAAAGTTGTAGTTACAAATGATTTTCGTGTAGGGTCTATCCCTCTATGGTCTAGCTAATCCAGTATGCTTTTGAGTTGACTGTTTCCACACGTTACATGTACACATGACAGTGCAGTGTATTACATAATCGAACTTGTAAGTCACTTACAGTGTCACGGAGCACGGATCTCCCCCATACGTTCATGCTCGTAGGTAAACATGTACGTAAAGGGGAAAGGGGAGGCTGTACTAGCTGCCCTTGAAGTTAAACATCAATGGTGCTCACGGGATCATTTATTCTATTCATCTTTGAGTGAGGATTTACATAGAAGACGTGTCGAACGTCGTAGCGATAGCGTTTACTAGAGCTAATGTAAGTAGTGATGGATTATTAATAGACAGACAGTCAATGTCATGTCTAGACAGACAGATAGTTCAGAGTCTGGAAAAATGTATACGCCCTGAGAACTCGGAGCTCTCCTCCCCTCTCGTTGATCAAATGAAAAAAAATTCTTGTAAGTTGTATTATTATTATTATTGGAAAACAATGTGTACAGCGTTTACTGTGCAATCGACGTTTACAACTCGTTACTTGTGACTCAGTGTGAGCTATATAATTAAGCAACACAAAAAATTGTAATGATCAAAGTAGGGTTGGTCAATATTTTAATAGACAGAAACGTGCGATTGTTTCATTAGAGGACAATTTTTGCCACGATAACCCCAGCTAACCAAAAATAGCAAAACCTGCACATGTGTACTGGTGCATGATGTGTGTATTGTTATTGAATATCGCGCCATGATCGAACTGTGACCTATATCACATGATGGTAATGTATATCCAGTTTATGACCTACATTACACTGTAATAGATGACGAAATACAGCAACGTTTAAATCATGTCAGCAGATAGCAGCGATTGAGATTATCTACATCTTGTTTATGCCAACAGATTTATAAACACTGTTATATAGATTTAGTTCAGATGACATTATTATGACGACTGAAGACCATCAAATTACCCTTGACCCAGGGGGACTTGGTTTATCACACCATGCTGGTGAGACTATCCCAGCCAAGGCTGCTAACATATATTGGCAGAGCTTTGCTGAATTCATGGCAGGGGCTATAGGTAAGTACTCTGTTATTGATCTTAAAACCTCTGTAGAGATACTGTGGTCTGATTACAAAATATGTAATTTGTCCATATGACTTAGTATGTTTATCACAGAAGAAGTTTATCACTAGTCTGCAGTCAGTGTTTTTGTTAATGTTTAAAAACCGTGGTAACAGAGATGGGGAAATTAGGGGAAAATAAACTGGCACACTTTCCTACACATTGCACAATAATTTTGACTGAAGAATTCAGGTAGATTTCACCATTCTACTTATCCCCCTTAGCAAAAAATACTGGATCAGTGTGACCTTCACTCTTACTAAGTAAAGACAGTAGTTTAGGTATCTGACACCAGCCTAGTAATTTGGCATAGTCCCTCTATCATGTGTCAGTAGCAAAGTCTAAACATTACAGCAAATTGAATATTTACCAAAACAAAATTAATTGGCCAGGAACCTGTTTATTATGTTTGGTTGTTTTGCAGTTGAGTAGATTTCATACCCTAGATTAGCATAAATGAATTTCTTGACTCCTAATCTTGGAATAAAATCAACCAAACTAAATAAACCAAAGATATTAGTTCAGTGCATTCATATTGATGAGGAGTGGTATTTGCATACCAGCTGAAAGTTTATTGACAAATTGAACTATTGCATCAGCAACTACTGTACTTGACATAATGGTATGACCCAGTGCCTTGTACATCATGCATTTTGCTGAACTCCCCACTCTTCATTTGGAATAAACCTATGTCATGGGGTGGGGTGGGGGTGGGGGCTCAGTGATTGCCATTGGTAAAGAAACCACTTTCTGTCATTTAAATGAATAACATGAAATGTACATTAGCCACTGGCTAAGTGATGTACATTTTACCTGTAAAGGGACTAAAATGATTGCCGTGTTAAATTTTGTATGCTACAAACAAGAGGATGACAACACAAATGCATGCATGTGTACAAAATATAAAAAAAGACAGAATAGTTTCCAGACCTATCTTTATGACATGATTGTTTTATTTTGCATATAAATTGTACTGTGGTTAATGTGAGTTGTATGGAACAATCTACCCCTATCCATAAGATCAGCTCCAAACTCATTGATATTTAAAAGACATCTTAAGAATGTAGTCTGGTAATAATGTGGGTGGATATCTTTTAAAGTACACTGTGTGTCTGTAATGTTTTGTCCTGGTTTGTCCCTTTTGTTTGTTTGTTTTGTTTGTTTTCTGTGTACGTACGTAATCTTGCAACAGGTTCCATTGGGAGAACAGTGCTAATGCACTGAAATGGTGTCTGTATATGAAAGATTAATAAAAAATAAAAAAAAAGTTGTGAAGGGCATTGAGATAAATTTTATGGAGTGCTGTTTATAAGAATCATAGATTAGATTAGATTAGATTACAATAGATTAGATTATCCACCAAACTTCTCATAGACCTATTCAGTACTGTAATCTGGATACCTACATGGTATGGAGTATACTAGACTGTCAATACCAGGTTCTCATGTTAATCATTATCTTATGTAATTTTAGCCTTGAGGATTACATAGGGGCATTCTTCTGTTCTGGACCAGGTTTTATTATACCTCCACCTAGTCTAGTTACTATACATGTAGTCTTTCTCTACAATCTCTCTCCACCATATAGTCAAATGGATAAATTCTATTGAAAATCTAGCTAAATCTCCTACTGGGGAAGGGATGACACACTGACAGGTGGTTGTAATTGGTTGCTTTGCTCAGTTTACTACAAACTTAACCTCCAGTTTGAATGTAAGTGATGTGAGGATGTGATAACGTCATGTCATTACATTAATATCAACGCTTCAATAGCATAAATATCGTTGTTGGTAAAAACAGCATTCTGTGCTAGAGAAATCCATTTGACTATACAGTGGAGATGATTGTAATGCGTATAGGACCAGACTAACCTCCACCAGACAACTTCTTTTCACCAAAATTGTAATTCAAATTAGATGGTCTTTGAGCAGTTTGATCAGCAAAGGACAGATATCTCTGTTTTAATAAGGTACTCAAGTGTCTTTAAATACATACACACACCCATAACATTAGTCTGTAAGGTACACCGTGATGGGGTGCCCTCAAACATCAGGCAACCCCTATGAGAGGAGGCCGGTGAGGGCAAAACGTCACGACGTATCTTACAGTCTACCATAACATATGAAACATTCACCTTGTATACCCATAACATATGAAACATTCACCTTGTATACCCATAACATATGAAACATTCACCTTGTATACCCATAACATATGAAACATTCACCTTGTATACCCATAACATATGAAACATTCACCTTGTATACCCATAACATATGAAACATTCACCTTGTATACCCATAACATATGAAACATTCACCTTGTATACCCATAACATATGAAACATTCGCCTTGTATACCCATAACATATGAAACATTCACCTTGTATACCCATAACATATGAAACATTCACCTTGTATACCCATAACATATGAAACATTCACCTTGTATACCCATAACATATGAAACATTCACCTTGTATACCCATAACATATGAAACATTCACCTTGTAACCCATAACATATGAAACATTCACCTTGTATACCCATAACATATGAAACATTCACCTTGTATACCCATAACATATGAAACATTCACCTAGTAACCCATAACATATGAAACATTCACCTTGTTTATATTTATTATAGGTGGTGTTGCCTGTGTTCTAACAGGCCAACCCTTTGATACAGTGAAAGTCAAAATGCAAACCTACCCACAGTTATACCCTTCAAGTTGGCAATGTTTTAAAAAAACTATTAATGAAGAGCAAATAGCCGGATTATACAGGGGAACCATTCCAGCATTGGCTGCCAATATTGCTGAAAATTCAATACTCTTTATGTGCTATGGACTATGTAAGACTACAGTGTGCAAAGTGGCTGGTCACAAATCCACTGACGATCTCAGTTCTATAGAAAATGCTTTAGCTGGGTCAACTGCCGCATTCTTCTCCTCCTTAGGACTGTGTCCCACAGAACTTGTAAAGTGTCGTATGCAAGCCATGCATGAAGCCATGGGAAGCCAAGGAAAGCTTCTATCTGGCAGGTATGGAACACATCAACTTATAAACTGTAGTTATACCCCTCTACTGTCTATGGTTATACCATGCATAAGCGAAAAATATGGAATTTATACCCTTGTTGTTCTATGTCATGATAACACGCATCTGTGTCACAACAATGTGTGTTTACGTCACTGGTTTTGCTGTTGTCAAAAGGTTCAAAATTGCCATTACTTTCCCCAATTTTTCTTTGATATTACTCTTAATTACTGGCACTGGTATAATTATGTTATTCTCTAATGTTTTACTTCATTCAGCAAGAAAAGACTTGTGACCTAAGGGTTTTGTCACTATGAGTCGATAGATGAGTAGTGACAAAGGCCCCTTAGGTCACTCACTCTTATATTCCTTGGCTGAACAAAGAAAAATATTGGGGACTAACATCTAATTGTAACACTTGCTGTGTTGTTATCTAGACATGTATCCTATATCTAAGCTCCTACTTTAGATACAACACTATTGTAGTTATGTACTGGTATTGTAGGACAGTATTGGGTTACAGAGTTTCATGCTCACAAATTGATGTCTGATTTAGCAGGGTTTCAGGAAACCTTCCAACGATGTCATGACAGTTTCATGATATTCATAGTCTTTAACAGGCATCAACATGTTCATAGCACTACGGCTTTGTTGATTGATATTTTCATGTATTAACATGAAACAGCCGTTTCGACATTAACAGTAAATGCCTGCCTAGTGATACTAAAGTATGAACTTACTTCTCCTGAAATTAGCAATTTTCAGCCAAGAACATATTTTATAGTAGCAAATTTACTGAACTTTTAGAACCTAGGTATTAGAAGTTAGAAGTTAGAGAAAAGAGACCCATGGTAAATCTTGCATCATATTTTTTAACAGGAAACCAATTATACTTTAAGTATTGACTGCCTAAAATAAAATATAGATACCATGGTGTCCAAATTGTTCTCAAATTTGTGTACCAGATATCAATATTATTTCAGTCAATATGTTGTTGTTATTAATTTATGTGGATATTACCTTACCATCTGTTGATACATACAGTTTCTCCTGATTACTCCCATGTCCATACATCATTATTTCTGTGCAGTATTGTACATAATAGATATATGGTCTCATTAATCTATCTGAATTAGAATATCACCATGGACAGTTACCAGGACGATCCTCCAACAAGATGGAGCCTTGGGCATGTTCCAAGGACTGACAAGTACATGGGCTAGGGAAATGCCAGGCTATTTCTTCTTTTTTGGTGGTTATGAACTCAGTCGTACTTTGTTGACACCAACGGGATCATCTAAAGATGACCTGAGTAAGTATGACCTAACTCACAGAAAGTGATAATATTAAGATAGATGTGGAGAAAGATAAAGCTGCTGAGAGAAATCTGATTGGTTTAGACAGGAGTGTAGAAAGATGTAGACAATTATGATTGGTACAGACAGGAGTGTAGAAAGATGTAGACAATTGTGATTGGTTCAGACAGGAGTGTAGAAAGATGTAGAGAATTGTGATTGGTACAGACAGGAGTGTAGAAAGATGTAGACAATTGTGATTGGTACAGACTGGAGTGTAGAAAGATGTAGAGAATTGTGATTGGTACAGACTGGAGTGTAGAGAGATGTGGAGAATTGTGATTGGTGCAGACAGGAGTGTAGAAAGATGTAGAGAATTCTGATTGGTTCAGACAGGAGTGTAGAAAGATGTGGAGAATTGTGATTGGTTCAGACAGGAGTGTAGAAAGATGTAGAGAATTCTGATTGGTTCAGACAGGAGTGTAGAAAGATGTAGAGAATTATGATTGGTTCAGACAGGCGTGTGGAAAGATGTAGAGAATTATGATTGGTTAAGACATGAGTGTAGAAAGATGTAGAGAGTTGTGATTGGTTCAGACAGGCGTGTAGAAAGATGTAGAGAATTGTGATTGGTTAAGACAGGCGTGTGGAAAGATGTAGAGAATTGTGATTGGTTCAGACTGGAGTGTAGAAAGATGTAGAGAATTATGATTGGTTCAGACAATAGTGTAGAAAGTTTAATACTCAGTGTTATTATTATCCATGGTATGTTTGTCAGGGAAATTAATGTCTATTAATGTCTACTTGTTATTATACTTTGATTTGTTCTATTTTACCTTTCCCAGGTGTTCCTAGATTAATGTAAATCTGTTGATACACTTATTTGATTTGTTGTTCATTTTCCAGGTGTTCCTAGATTAATGTAAATCTGTTGGTACACTTATTTGATTGGTTGTTCATTTTCCAGGTGTTCCTAGGTTATTGTTTTGTGGTGGTTTTGCCGGTGCGTGTTTATGGACTGCAATATTTCCTATTGATGTGGTTAAATCACGGATCCAAGTCCAGTCAATGGTAGGAACGATGGAGGGGTTTATGCCAACATTAAAGAATATTTACCGCACAGAAGGTAACAATTACATCATGGTCATTTCTATAAAATGTGAAAAAATATGTTTCTGAAAACATTTTGTGGATATGATAATAAGACATGAAGGTTGTACGTTTGATTTCAAGTTATAATTTTAAAAAAGACCAGATTGTGTTTACATACATAAGAAAGTATGTCATATGGTAGCTACCATGATTGTTCAATAATATTCAACATGTCTTCAAGTTAAAAGCAATCATAAGATGCAAATCATTGCAGCTGCTCTCTTTTACTTAGTTACTTGAAATATTACATCTAAAATACTAAATTATTCTATTCATTACTTTTCAACTATTCGTATATCTTGTATTACAGGTATACGTGCCTTGTACAGTGGACTAGGTCCTTGTGTTCTCCGATCTTTCCCGGCTAATGGTGCGTTGTTTGTAGCATTTGAATGGTCACGTAAATACCTCATGCAACTATGACCCTAGTCTTGCTGCTAGACGTTCAGGCTTTCTTTCGGTACTATAAGCGAACGAAGTTCACAGTGAGGGCTTGCCCGAACAGTCTAGCAAATGTCATTTTCAGACCGGACATTCCATTGAGATTACATTAAGTGGTGGGTTGGGCCATGTATGCATATATATACTTTAATATATTCAATCTCAGCATGCAGGTGTTGACAAACACACTTATGTCATTACTATGTCTTATCGGTTTATGGTAATTGTGAGTTTGATGAGTGTGTAGACGTTGTCATGCACACATGTCAGTTAACACATTGGTGGTTATTTTTACAAGCCCCTCCTTAAGATGAATATGCATGAAAAATTAGCTATTGTCCTCTGTTTGTGCTTGTTGCTAATGCGGTTCTCTGATTGGCAGTTATTTATATCCTGAACTGCAGAGATGACATTTGCTAGACCTTGGATGTTCCATCCTCAATAGCGATGTTCGGTCGTGTGTCGTATTGTATCGGAAGAACATCCAAGGTCTAGCAGATAGACTACTATGACCCTAACTGTGATACAACTACTAAGGACTCTTATATTGTATATGTGATTGGGATGTATTATATTGTATCTTGACTGTTAGACCAAACTTTAATACATTTTTAAATTATCAAATCTTGTGCCTGAGGGAGTGAAGTTTCACATTTACTATGAACTGCATTTTGCTGTATTTATATTCTTTTTATTTTGTTCACTTTTTAAAAGACGTAGGCTAGCATCAGCAGCCATAATTACCGGTACTATATAGGACCATGTTATGGAGATTGCTATTGTAGCAGTCATAATACCGGTACTATATAGGACCATGTTATGGAGATTGCTATTGTAGCAGCCATAATACCAGTACTATATAGGACCATGTTGTGGAGATTGCTATTGTAGCAGCCATAATTACCGGTACTATATAGGACCATGTTATGGAGATTGCTATTGTAGCAGCCATAATACCGGTACTATATAGGACCATGTTATGGAGATTGCTATTGTAGCAGCCATAATACCGGTACTATATAGGACCATGTTATGGAGATTGCTATTGTAGCAGTCATAATACCGGTACTATATAGGACCATGTTATGGAGATTGCTATTGTAGCAGCCATAATACCGGTACTATATAGGACCATGTTATGGAGATTGCTATTGTAGCAGCCATAATACCGGTACTATATAGGACCATGTTGTGGAGGTTGCTATTGTAGCAGCCATAATACCGATACTACGGTATATAGGACCATGTTATGGAGATTGCTATTGTAGCAGCCATAATACCGGTACTATATAGGACCATGTTATGGAGATTGCTATTGTAGCAGCCATAATACCGGTACTATATAGGACCATGTTGTGGAGGTTGCTATTGTAGCAGCCATAATACCGGTACTATATAGGACCATGTTGTGGAGGTTGCTATTGTAGCAGCCATAATACCGGTACTATATAGGACCATGTTGTGGAGGTTGCTATTGTAGCAGCCATCATACCGATACTAGGACCATGTTGTGGAGATTGCTATTGTAGCAGCCATAATACCGGTACTATATAGGACCATGTTGTGGAGGTTGCTATTGTAGCAGCCATCATACCGATACTAGGACCATGTTGTGGAGATTGCTATTGTAGCAGCCATAATACCGGTACTAGGACCATGTTGTGAAGATTGCTATTGTAGCAGCCATAATACCGGTACTAGGACCATGTTGTGGAGATTGCTATTGTAGCAGCCATAATACCGGTACTAGGACTTTTTTGGTCTGTAAGATACAACATTCGTGTCGCACTATCAGATAGGGCTGAACAACATGACATGTCTTACAGTCCAGGACTTGTCCTGCTTGTGTTAGTATAGTACTGTTTATACCGTATAACTTGTAGTAGAATCTCAGTACCCTGCTGGATTTAGACAGAATTCCTGTCACCTTCAAAGAAACTTTTTATCTTCATCACTGGTACTGTCTAAATACAGCTAACTCTCAGTATAAGAGTTGTGTATTGTAGTAAAATATAACGTGTCTCAACTTTTATTTGTTCAACCTGCAATTGGTCAAAATGTGTTTTGACATGCAGGGTCATCTTTTTACTTGTTCAGCTTACAATTGAGTAAGATGTGTTTTGATGTGTATCGGTAGCATCATCTTTTTACCATGACATATCACAAGTCTATGTTTACATACAATGGTTTTATGTTAACAATATTTATGTGGTTCAATCCTCAACTTTTGATCTGAAATAATAACAGTATAATTACAAACATATATGTACTGCAGTTTTAAATTGTGTGATGTATCTGATGTGTGTTGATAACCAATCCATGCTGTTCTGTTCTACATGTTAATTAGTAACTTCCACATCATTCAGCAAGTGAATTTTTCACTTTTGTGGAAGGCAATATTTTACCTGTCACTTCTCCACGAGAAGCAGTGTGATAATGTTTTTATATATATACCCATACAAGTAAAATACATGATGTCCTGTACCCAAATAGAAGGCAAAGTTGGATCACTGCCAAGTATAATACTGATCAGTGAAAGTGACTGAAACCAACACATTTCATCTTGTTTAATATTCATGTTTTTAATAAACAATGTGAATCCAAAAAGTGTCTGTTCGTTTTCATTCCTCCGTTATTCATAAAAAAAAACTACACAGCAGATAAACATCAATAATTCATGTTTAGTTGTATTTATTTATTTATTTATTTATTTATTCATTTATTTATTTCATTTCACAACAGATAAAAAAAAAATCATTTTGGATTTTTAACTGATAAAACAGCTCTATTATATTTTTCTACTTGGGAAAACAATGTGAAATTACACAAAGTTGTCTTTTAAACTACCCAATTCTCATCCACATAGCCACTCTAATATGAACAAGTGTAACAATAATATGGGCATAATTATGAATGAAACTTTTGACACAATCAAAATCATACAAACAAATCCCAAATATTCACAGTACAAGACATAATACAGATAATGTGAAGTACTTCATAAGGTCCATTCTGGTTGGTTAGAAAAATAAGGATACAAGCACATCTGTTGGCTGTATTGTTTAGTGAATTACTGTTATCCAATCAGGGGCAACCTTGTAATAGCTTCACATCACCCCCATAATTCAATTGGGTATTGTCCTTTGTGTGTGCAACATAGATATGGTGTGACAGGGCTTGAAATTAATGTTTTTCTTTGGTAGTCCTAGTGGGCTACCAATTTCTGAAAGTGGTAGCCCAAGGATGGTGACAAGTAGTTCCATATTCCTGAACTGAAAACAGCGTTCCTCTATTGGAAATATGTGTGTTATTAAAATACTTTCATATCCGTAAATCTTCCATCCTTTAAATCTTCACATAATCAGTGGCAGGGCTACCAGCTGAATATTGTGGTAGCCCAATGACAAGAAATGGTTGTCTGTGGACATAGGACTACTGTTAATTTCAAGCCCTGTGTGATTAAAGAATCCATGATCTAAAGAATTTCACAATGCAAACATAATACTACATGGATATTTACATGGAACTACCTGTTAGATAATGAGACTATAAAATGAATATAACTTCAAATAAACCCTATACACTACACTATACTCAATTTATGTATCAAAACATTAAAATGTTCATAATAAGCTTGCAAACACCAACTGTCAGTACCTGAAATACAATATTACTGCCTAGGTGAATCATAAGAATAACAATCATTCAACTTCTTGGTCGACACCATAAAACTGCTCCACGCTCTTCACATGCATTTAATACTATAGGCACATGAGAATAAGTCAACCTTGTTCAATTTTGACCCTCTAGCATGAGGTAAAAAGCTACTGCAGGTACCAAGAATTCTTTAAAATCTCTGTCAAAAAAATGTACATATACCTTCAAAGTCCGTTTCTGAATGTTTTATTTCTTTTTTAAAATCAGGTACCTAATACAATCTCTTTCAATACATTCTACAGGTTTTTTTTTAAATGATCACTTTTAACAAATCTAACTTTACCACTTTACTGACTGATAATATAAAAAATAAAGTAACATTGCATTGACTGGCTCTCAGTATAAAATAAAATGGCATATTCCAATTCTTTAATACCTGGAATTACAGGAAAGGAATATTGAATTATGTTTGTACAAAGGTCATATACGGTCATCGTGATCATTTCTTTACTATGACTTCATGACTGATGGACACATGTATTTATGATTTGTGAGTAATTTAACTGAAGTTCCTTAAAACATGACATTACTTGACTTCAAACTAATACAAAAAGAAACTATGTTCTACATTTATATATCTAATACTGTATTTATGCAAATCAATTGTACATCTTTCGAGTACAATAAATATTAAAATTCACAATTTACATTTAATTACCAGGCCTGTTTTAAAGCTGGTAGAGTGGCTAATGCCAAGAGAAAAGTATTAGTCATTTAATGTGATTATTAAAGTGCAATATTACACTTCTGTCTCATGTTATTCGACTGACTTCATCCAAAAATAGATTCATAATAGATATATTGGCAAATTTTCAGTCATTTAATTTATCAAATTATTTTCTTCTATATTTTGGTTTAAGTTACAATTAATTTTATAAGCCAAATTTATTGTATTACATGAACAAATTGGCCAAATTTTATTAAATCTAATTTTAGTTTATCATAATTTGTATGTAAATTCATTTGTAATGAAATGAGTGTGTTTATTCATGGATTTCATTCAGAGTTTATTCACATATTTCATTCATTTCCAAAGTTAATTCATATGTAAATGTTGCTACAATATAATTTTAAAAATTCATCAAATTGATATTACTACATAACATACGACAGTTAACTAAGATAGACACAGGCAAACTATTTTAATATAGTTTAATGTTTTAATAGTATTTACAGTAAGTTGGCATTTCTGATGACTTCCATGATCTTGAAGTGTACATTTCTGTGGATTTCAAGAGTTACAGTACCTTGATTACAGGGTTTTCAGTACAACAGAGGCATGACCCACTTGTGTAATCTACCACACCAAACAACAATAGTTTTAGTTTGTGTCTATCTTAGATAACTGAAAGCTTGTTTTTTTAGCAGAATTATTATTTTAACCTAGTTACAATATTTCAATGTATTTTTTATTTTACTATGCAATACTCTCATGTAAATCACGAAATTTAAAAGTGACAGCAAACTCCTCTTTAAACACTTTCCATGTCTTTTCTTTGTGAAGGTTGTCTAACTCAGAACGTTGTAAATGTAATGTGTTGTCTTCAATGAAACCAGTGTGGAAACATACATAGAATGCCGAGTCTCCATAACCAGTGGGTACACTCTTCTGTAATGTTAAACATAGTATGTGTACATTACAGCCCATAATGAAACTAGTATGGAAACATACATAGAATACAGAATCTACATAGCCTGTGGGTACACTCTTCTGTAATGTTAAACATAGTATGTGTACATTACAGCCCATAATGAAACCAGTATGGAAACATACATAGAATACAGAATCTACATAACCTGTGGGTACACTCTTCTGTAATGTTAAATACAGTATGTGTGCATTACAACACATAATGAAACTAGTGTGGAAACATACATTGAATACAGAATCTACATAACCTGTGGGTACACTCTTCTGTAATGTTAAACATAGTATGTGTACATTACAACACATAATGACACTAGTGTGGAAACATACATTGAATACAGAATCTACATAACCTGTGGGTACACTCTTCTGTAATGTTAAATACAGCATGTGTGCATTACAGCACATAATGAAACCAGAATGGAAACACAGATACTCTATATTTCATATCTGGACATAGTAACATTATACAAGAACATAATGTGGTAATTATAATCTCAGTGTAAAACAGATCATTGACAACGTCTTTCCATTGCATGGAACAATAAGTGTTACGAAAAAATCTCTCCATGTTGTGTTAATACATAGACATACACGTACAACTCAAAATGTACATTACTTACAGTTGATGAATAGCAAACTATTTTAACATCTCCTGACAATACTGGTGAGTTGAGTATCTTGGTAAGTACACTGCCTGTATCATAATCAAAGGTAGTCTGAAAATAATAAAATATTGACAACCACTGTAATAGCATATCTACTAGTTACAAAAGCTATATTTTTGAAAACTTCACTGCATGTATCAAAATTACAGGTAGTCTGAAAAGGACAATATAATGGCAGACTACCATGTAAGTACCATATATACACACTAAGCTACTAACAAATCTAACTGAACAGAATTTGACTTTGTTTTGTGTTGACAGGATGATATTCCAATATTGTGTGTTTCTTCTTTCAGGCATAAAAAATAAGAGTTGCATAGTGGGCCTTGTCACTACGAGTTGAAGACGAGTAAATGGCAAAACCCCTTTTTAATGAGTATTTTCTGGCTGAATGAAGAAATGCATTGGGAAATGTTATATAATTCTACCAGTGCAAGCTTAAGAAAAACTGGGGTAAAGTAGAACAAATTGCATAGACATACATTGCTGTGCTGTAAGACAACCTGGGTATAAATCTTGTATTTTCTGTTCTAACATGAACAACTTGGCTTGCACAATGTGGTATAAAATAGTATTACCTGACAGTTGACTTTACTACCCAGTCTACATTCATATATTCTGAGTTTGTTGGAAAGAATCTCAAATCTAAGATCTCTGCCATCTCCTTTCCCAATGCCTGTAATAAAATAAATCATTGTTGCCATGGTTATAAGCACTGTATATGGGGTAAAGGTCAAATGGTCATAGACATCACCTTATAATTACAACATTATGTTCTTGAGGTAGTAGTAGTGGTAGTGGTGGTGGTTATGATGGTAGTGGTGGAGGTGATGTTGGGTGTGGTGGCCTCGGCAGCGGTGGTGGTGGTGGTGATGTTGGGGGTGGTGGGGTGGTGGTGGTGATGATGGCAATTGTGATGATGGTGGTGATGGTGATGGTAGTGGTGGTGATGGTAATTTTGGGGGTGGGGTGTTGATTGTGATGATGGTGGTAGTGGTGGTGGTGGTGGTATGACTACTTCACAAGTATAAGATAATACATGTACTACCAACCTGACATTGCCTTCAGTTGTATAGATGCTAGTTTCAGTTCTTTAGATGGTGGTAATTCTCCTTCATACTGTGACTTCATCTCTTTAATATACTCAACATATCGACTCTGAAAATAATATCTAAGTTATTAGTATCAAATAAATACATCTGAAATTCAATCAAAATTCAACACTGAAGATGCTGCAAACTTGAAGGATTATAATTACAGTTGGTTTTTGTCAAGTGTTTTTCACAAACGATGATAAATAAAAGAATTGTATATTAAACTTACATTTCATACACAAGACACCATATTACCTGACTTGGTGTTTCATACCAACACACATCACGGATATTTCATACAAGCAAAGGTGTGTTACCTCACTTGGTGTTTCATACCAAAACACATAACTGATATTTAATACAAGCAAAGGTGTGTTACCTGACTTGGTGTTTCATACCAAAACACATTGACTAATATTTCATACAAGCAAAGGTGTGTTACCTCACTTGGTGTTTCATACCAAAACACATTTCATACAAGCAAAGGTGTGTTACCTGACTTGGTGTTTCATATACCAAAACACATAACTAATATTTCATACAAGCAAAGGTGTGTTACCTGACTTGGTGTTTCATACCAAAACACATAACTGATATTTAATACAAGCAAAGGCGTGTTACCTGACTTGGTGTTTCATACCAAAACACATTTCATACAAGCAAAGGTGTGTTACCTGACTTGGTGTTTCTACTGCTGGATATTTCATACATCTATTCTGAGTGGCATTTCCAATGAAGTTTAATAAACTACCCTGAAAAATGATATCAACCACATGTCAAACAAGTGCTATTTTCAGGCTGTGTCGTCATGTTGTGTATACAAACATTGGGCATACAGTTGGTGCTGTGAGTGAACTGTAACAAACCATTAATCACTGCAAACACAATTCATGTTGTCTGCATATTTTTTTGTATCAATTTTGGTATTTCCAAAGAAAAAGAAAGAATACTGATTGAGTGATTTCTAGGCAAATAAAACCGTGCCCATTAGAAGACAACATCACTCCAGGAAATACAGGTATTTTCATAAATTTTGTTGTTGTGAAGTATTAATTCATGATTTCCCATCACATAAATTTCACTAGATTGCTACTAGCTTGCCAAAACCAAATTGAAACTCTACTCTATTTTTCTAGCACAGTATGACACTGTTGCATCATGGGTCTCTGCATACATGAATGTGTATTAGATGAACAATGCATATTCATGACTATTTATCTGAAGGTATTAAGCACTTCAGATTCTCCAGGAACTAAAATTTATGAAAATAGATTTATTTCCGGGCATGGCATTGTCGTTTAAACTACTGGTACAGTCTAATTAATTAGTCTAATTAATTAGTCTTGTTGGCGTTGCTATTCTTCCGCCTGAAGTGTGTAGAATGAACAAAAACAACAACAGACATAGAAATATATACAAACCATACCTTGGCTCCCCAATGTGAATGCTTTTCATTCCAGGACTTACCTTAGCTTGTTCATACATATCACAATGTACTAAGAAAGCTGACAACATCATTCCAGTTCTCCCTGGTGAAATAAAGACAGACAAAATATCGACACTGGCTTCATATGTACTGATAATATTTAGGCAACTCAGATACAAAATAAATTCTGGTATTGATAGATTGGTATTGATAAGGTCTAGATCACAGTCCCTCAATCACGACTGTCTAGATGAATGAGTGGATGAATGCTTTGATTCACAGGAAGACAGACAAACAGAGGGGAGACAGACAGACTGATAGAGACAGACATGTGGTATGTAAGGGTACCTAAAGCATTGTTAATATGAGACCATGAACTGAGAGTCTCAGTTTGCAAAAAATAGTCATCTGAGACCAGTCTCAGTTTGCCAGTCTTAGAAGGCAAAACAACGTTGACCTGAGAATAGTCTCAGTTCGCAAAAAAATCATGATCTGAGTCTATACTATTGAAACCATTGTGAACACTGAAGACTTTACCGAAGATTGTAAATACAAGAAACATTACAATTCTAGGACCTACACTTTTTCTTGTATATATTAATGATATACCACTATCTTCCGATTTATTTGACTTTAGATTGTATGCCGATGATTCAAATTTATTCCATACTTTTACTGATAGAAGTAATATTATTGATATGACATCAATGAGCTATGACTTAACAAATATCACAAATTGGTGTGATGCGAATAAGCTAACGATAAATCTAGCTAAAACGAATTACTTAATTCTGAAAAGCAAAAGGAAAACAGTGGATAACACTGGATCTATGCGCATAAAAGACACAATACTGCAAGAAACTGATACTGCATCATTTGTTGGAGTGCCAATTGATCAGTGTATGTCCTGGAAGCCACAAATAACTGCTGTAAATTCTAAAATAAGCAAACTTACAGGCATATTCCTACATATTTGCAAAGTTGTGCCTCAACATATACTTATCATGCTTTATAACTCCACTGTTCTCCCACACATCACATATGGACTGGAAGTATGGGGGAGTACGTACCCGACTTTAATACCTTAATGAATTATTTATTGTACAAAAACGATTAATTCGTATTATGACTTTTAGCAAATGGAATGTACCTTCAGAACCATTATTTCAAAAGCTCGGTATTCTAAACATTTTTCAACAACACAGCCTACAATTAGCGATGTTTGTCCATGATGTTTTAAATAAAAGACTACCAAGCATCTTCCACGATTACTTCACTACAATTAGCCATTCTTATTCAACACGGCAAAGCAGGAGAAACGATTTGAATATTCCAAGAACAAAACATAGGTCGGGCCAATTCAGCATAAAATATGCAGGTGCGAAACTATGGAATAAAATACCAGTGCATATTAGGACTATACAATGCAGGTCAGAGTTTAAGTGGGAATTTAAAAAATGTCTACAGTCTGGTTGTTTCGGGATCTAGAGCTCATGTTTAATTTATTTTGTAATTTTAGTGTATTTCCATGTATCATCTACCACGTTAAATAGTCTTGATTGAAACAGGGCAAAATTAAATGATGAGTGTCATATGTTTTGTGAGGGGAGGACTTGATTAGTTGTGTAACAACTACTTCCACACCCTTTTCCCGAATAACACGTTTATGTATATACATAAGGATATTTAGTTCTGTTCTGTATCACATTTTGTACGTGGGAATAAATTATTATTATTATTATTATTATTACTAACCGGTAGTAGCATATTATTATGAGGGCACTAGATACTGACCTTTGCCACCTTTGCAGTGTGCTACAACTACATTGTCTTCACTGAGAGACAACCAATACTGGACATCTTTACAGAAAGACATCACATCACTGGAAGAGAACATAGCATAGCATGATGTTAGCGGAAGAGAATATGTACCATGACATAACTGAAAGAGAACATAACATGACATCAATGAAAGGGAACACAGCATAATATTACATCACAGCATGTGACACTCTTTGTGATGTGACACAGTAATATCATTCATGCACAACATTATCAGAGGTAAGTGATAGGACATTATCAGAAGTATGTGACTGTACAAGACACTGAGTCTGCAATTCAGAATAAAAAAAAAAGAAATGGTCACCAATCTTTGCCATCCTGCATGAGTGCACAGTCCCTCTGAGTGATTATTTCAACAATTCACTGCTACAGTAAAATATTTTCATTTATGACTAGTACATACCTTAATGCTGGTACACACCTTAATGCTGGTACATACCTTAATGCTGGTACATTCTGGTTTTCTATGTTGGCGTGTTGCACTTTGAAATTAAAAGATTAGTACATACCTTAATGCTGGTACATTCTGGTCCTCTATGTTGACTCGTTGTACTTTCAAATTAAAGTAAGACTCATCATAACCACCTTCACCTGTAAACAAAGAGAAATCAGTCATTATATCAAAGGACTGCATATCAACTTTATTTTTATTACTTACTTCAGTCATCAGACAAATCACAGTAAACTAATCAAAGGGTTCTCATGTTCCAGAACAAGCTCAGCTGCATCTTGAAAATTCATTATCAAACTTAGATCTACTGGACTACACAATCTCTGATTCTATCTATCCACTAACAACTATTACTACAGTAACTAGATCAACAATAATTGACAGTGTGTATCAAATTATCACCCAAACTTTCTTTCATGTTCATTCTTTTTTACTGGAATTTCTTCACTGGTGAATAATACCAGAGACAAATATGAGTGAATACTGTTACCGGTAATAGGATTTATCATATTCTCAAATTGATGACATATCTCTACTTTCACTGCAAGTTCTAGAGAAAGTTTGATGTAAAGTTAAAAAGTACTTACTACATAAATTATAAACTCTGTAAGATCCAGGGTACCTAGTGTTCAGAGTATCAGCTACTTCTACTATAGGGTTATATCTTCCATAACTTGAGGGAAATGACATCACCATTACTCCCTCTGTAAGGTAATACCATTCATTACATCAACTATGACAAGGTATGTTTTCTAATGTTTATATTTGAGATGGCACTTTATGTGTTAGATTCTAAAGTCGTACAGCCAACACTTCTATTCTATCAGTGTTCTAGTATACCTATAATAGTTGTACTGTGATGCTGTCTGTATCTGTGATAACATATGTATCTCATATGTGTATCAGTGCAATTATAACAAAAACAGATGATTAATATATGAGATGCCGTTACCTGTAATAATAGTAAGATCTATCTCATACATATGGTCTTCATATCCACCTTTGCTGGACTCCACCTAGTATAGTGCATTAAACAGAAGACATCATTAAAATAGTTTCCATACATTATTTCAAACACTGATATTGAGGAATTAATATTCTACAAAACTAACTGTGATTTGTCCAGCTTTATTCATAATTACTTTATATGGCATCACTTAAAATTAAATATCAGGTTTCATGAAATTTGAAACTTTCCTACAGAGTAAATCGATGATTACAAAATTAATGTCATCAAAATGTGGAAATTAACATGGTTTGGACCAGGTCACTGAAACACAGATTTTTATAAATTAATGATTCAGGAAGTAAATTCAATTGGAAATATACTGAATTATTGTGTCTGCAGCTATGTTTCCATACAAACACTTCTTTTTGTGTGTGAGACTGTCTTATCTTACAAAGGCCATTTTTCTAAATAAAAGAATTTAGCTTGAATTTAGGTGTGTATGATCATTTGGTTACTTGGAACCACTTTATAAACAACATAGGCAGGAAAAACAAAAGTGTCACCACAGAGGGCGCTATACATGTAAAATGAGTATATGACATCATTTGGTGAATGAATTGTAAAGTAATATGCAATAAGTAACTCCTTACAAAATGCCTTTTCTGCTTCTTTTGCTGATATCTCTCAACTAAAAACCGAACAAAGAATAACACTCGGATGAATCGAATAGCTGCCACTAATCTGAAATAAATAATCACAATAAACACAAAGAATGAAAATCATCACAATCAGAGTTAAAATACTAACATTACATGTAAATATAATCAAAGCATTTAAATGAAATCTTCCAACTTAACCTTTGTTTTAAAATGGAATTTCTCAATTTGCATTTTTCTACCCTCACTGTAAATGGAATCTTCAACCCCCACATAACCTCACCTCACTTTCAATGAAATATTCGATCCCCATGTAATCAATGTAAGATTTTGTTTCAATGGAACCTTAATAATACACCTTAACAAGCAAATATTATAAAATAATTAAAATTAGCCATACCACACTGATAGAGAATGATAAACTTACTGATGACAGATATGAAACACACAATGACAGTGAGAATGATGTTTTACAGCACTTAGGTTTGAAGATCTACAATGGTGAACTTTGACCTGGAATGGAATTAAGATATCATGGCAGATAATTGCAATATGAGGTAAACTTCAAAATCAGCTAGCATGTCACTTTTACAAAAGACAATGTGGAAGACAATTTTATATTTTCATATAGTAGTCTTTCAGTTAACATTTGTATTCTGTTCAATGTAATGATGATCTATTATGACAAAAAATTAAATTATCATGATTTTAAGCAATATTTTGAAATTTACTAATCCAGCTTATATATTATATTAATCCACATTTGTTACTTCTCAAAGACCTTAATAAATGTGGTCAAATGTCAAGCTTCTTAGTTATGTTATAAATCTTGAGGATGTATGGAAATATGTTTGACAAGAATCTTTTTTTACTATTTGATGGAACTAACCGCATATTCCTGACTTACACTGTTGCCACTTTGCATTATACTATATGCATGACATGATAACTGTTAACACATGTCAATGATTGACAAGACAGCAGGTAGAAGACATTACAGTGGTGATTGACTTACTTTCCATATTTGTGTTCTTGGAGTTCCTCAAATACAATATACGCAATGGTGACCAATGCACAAACAGTTGTAACACACAGATCCAATACCATGTACCAAGTGATGAAAAATGTCTTCCTGCAAAAAAGAAACAAGACAAAACTTTGATGTAGAGATGGGGTACACACTGTAACCAATTGGGCATTGAGCACAAACAGGAAGATTCAACAATAAATAAAAGTACATTTTGATAAAACTTACCCATTGGCAAATATTCTGAGAGAGACTTCAACAATGAAGTACATCATCACAAGTAAGGATGTAACTTCAAAGAACTTCTGTGCACTGCTTGGTTTGGGATCCCAGGCTAGATCACATATAACAAGGGTGATATCTATGAAGACCAACACAATACCGCACAATCTAGGGGGAACGAAAGACATGATAACACTAGTAGTACTAACAGTAAAGTCACAGTAAGTCCTGGTATGTCATTATTTACTATTTACCGGCAAAACTTCCACTAAGGAAAATATTACATCACATACTCTTTGCAGTAAATGCTAAATTCCTATTTTTACTACAAAGACAAACCTGCCAATGTTGAATCAGTTCATCTGCACTTACCTCATGTGCAAAGATTCTGTAATTATCTTGATGCGCCACCTTGCTTTCCTGTACAATGATAATAAACTAACAGTCAGTAACATATTGGTGTCAGAAAGACAAATGACACATTCAGCAACAACATACACATCAAAACCTGCATCACAATTAAGTAATATTTGAATGTTACATCCTACCAGGTACATAATAATGTCCTAAGGTTTCAAAATAATTATTGTGTTCTGGCTTCTGTAATTGTATGTGTTTATTTTACTAGTCTAGTTCCTGTTTGGTGTCCTAGCTACTTGTACAACATTGCTTACATCCGTTTACAAATTAAACCTCTAGCATCTCTTGGATATATCCTCCTGATGGTTGCCACTGACAACACTTGGCTAATTGCATGAAAATTACATAGTCTAACGTTCATATAACAAATGTGTGTCTATGTCTCACATAATGAGTATCTTACATTTGTGCCATGTTTGGTTGAAATTAGTTGGTGCATGCCAGAGATATATGAGGGTGAATGCACACAAAGGATAGATGAATGGACCAACTGATGGAACCCAATGTAGAAGCCTTCTCAGGGCGATGTTCATTGGGGGCTAAATATCACAGTGTTTATGCTAAGGTTGGTGAATGTACCCCAGTAACAGAAAGGGGGAAAGTGGTAAAACTGGCAGTGTTTCCCTATAGAGTCTATACCGGGTAATGTTGTTTGGGAACCAGGTAAATATGACATGGGAACCCAGGTAGATTTTACCTACTTACCATCCTTAGCAAAAACACTGAAATCATGTTATGAAAATCATTTTGCAAAGAAATTAAATCCCTCCATCATTCTGTATTTGGTATCTGGATTTAGGTTTAAGCTAAACACAAGCTCAGCATGCATCATGAATCACCCCTAAGTTAACATTCAATGCACAAAATACCTCCTATTATACAGTTGACCTTACTATTAATCTGTCTGCTATTAATCTATGAATTTATCCTCCCATCATCTGTCCTGTAAACACAACTTACTGTAATTTTGTTGTGTCACTTGCAATATCATCTCTCGTCTGGACATAAGGTGGATCATAAAACTGTAATTGTTTTTCCATTGTCTCATCATCTGCTACAAAGAGGTCCTCCACATATGAGTTCATCTCTGTCTCATCTTTATTATTCATACCATACTGTACATTATTTTGTCCTTCTCCAAGGTCAAAGTCATGGTCATCTCCAAAGTCAGAGTTATTGCCAACTCCATGGAGGTCAGAATTGATATTTAGTGCATTACCATTTTCATTGAATTCCATAGTGCATGCTTGGTTGTCCTAGTATTTCTATGTAGGTAGTACTTTTATATCTTCTGGTATAGAAAAGTGTTAGATCTATGGATCAAGAGATTGGGTCATGAACTGTCTTTGCATAACAAGAAAGTTTACTAAAGTGCCATAACCTGTGTTTATAAACTTTTCGATCAAGAGAAAATACTAGTACTTACATGAATCTTCTGTTAAACTATTCTAGTATAGTTTTAATTTTGATGCATGCCTTCTATAACATACCATTATCTTCTGGCATTAGAACTGTTACAGGTATACAGGTATACAGGTACAATTCTGATTTTAGGCCTCTGACATCAGATCTGAATTAACGATAGTCTTATCGGTGCGTATGCTTGCATAGTCAGCAATTTATATTTCATTTACAAGTCCTTCCCAGTGTCTATCTAAACGTCTCTCAAAAGTATATACATTTGGTGCATCAACTGTTGACTTCATAGTAGGGATTTCGTAGGCATTGCTCACAGTTTTTACATATATTCAATAAATTACATCATAGGATTATTTATAAGTCATATGCTTAATCCTAAGGTTGAGTTCAACTTCAAGCAATTTCACAGTGATGCTTAAGTATGACTCACTATTGAAACAGAATACTGTGAGTATCTTTTGAATATGCTGGAAACATTACGACTCAAAATGTACAAACTCAGCATCACAGGTCAGGCAGGGTATAGTAATTAATTTACTCACTCAGAAACAATATATCCATTGAGTACGTTTTTTTGTCAAATATTAAACTTTAATAAAACAGTCAATGGATGAAGAACCTGTTTTTCAATTGGTTCCTGTTACATAAAAATGTGGCAGTTCCAGGCGAGTCTACGGTAGAATCTTAAATATATTCTGTGACCGGAGCCATAATTAATAGCACGCCCGCCCATGTAATTAGGTATACAGGTGTCCAAAGTCTACTGGTTGTACAAATTCATGAACTTCACATTCAATAATGGTACCATACAGTAAATCTTTCTACATGTAAGCTTTATTACGGTATACTATGTATTTTATATGTTCAATTTGTCATTTAAGTAAAGAACAGGTGGTAGACAGGTGTGTTTTGTTGTTGTTTTTACATGTGATGTTACTGACCCGAACGACTACGAACAACAACAAATTCTGAAATGACTTTTGTACTCAATCTCACATTTTTTATTACGTGTATTTTTCAACAAATCACAGTTTTTCAGACAATAAAAGAGTTAATTTGATTTACTATTTGAAATAATAAACAAAATATGAAAAAGTAAATTGCTAATTTTTGACCAATGAAATAATAATAATCATCTCTTCCGATCCGGACTATACAAATAATATTACAATGTGTAATACGGAAGACAGACACCTCAGTGAGGATGTGTCTTACATTACAAGATGTTCATACACCTGCTACGTAGCATTCCATCCAAATTTCACGCCATTGTTTTGATACATTTATGTAAAATTATGTCTTACCTTATAATAAACTTTGAACGGACATATCGGTGGGAGGGGCGAGTTCAACTCCAGCTGGTATAAGTTTGTACAGAGTGTACCTAGCCTCGGATTCGGAGTCGTGTACATAGGTACAGCTTGCTTGGTACGAATTTCAAATGTTCGACAGATCCTTACAACGCCCTCTACGGTGACGACTGATTGCCAACTGGGCAAACTTTGTGTACAGAGGTTTTTTAGTTATTGTTAATTCATTCAAAATTATTTTGTAATTTTTGAAGTTGGAAGTACTAGAAATGATGAGTCAGGCTGTACATTGAAGAGGTTCATCTCCTTAAAGTGAATGGCATTGTGTAGTTTTTTCACTTCAACTCTGACCAAAAGTTTAGTTCAGACCTAAATTTCCTACCATGGACAAGTACATCATACCTTGAATACTTTCAATAACTTAGAAACATCCACATCTAATATTACTAAGAAGGATGTTATACAGGGGGATATATACCATTTCTACATTCTTCTTCTTATCCAGTGTTTATAACATTTATATCACTCTGAAATTTGGTTGAAGTTTCGTTTTTAGGTGTTGTTATTTTTGCGTAACAAGTGTGTTTTATTTTCATGTTACATAACTACTAGTGACAAGTCACTTCACAAAACAGTATACACTATCACTTCCAGTTTTTTCATATATGATTTATTACTCTCAATTTGACAACAACAATTCACTGAAAACTTAACAAGAGTTGCCATACATATCTGTGTAAAATATTGTTACAATTGATGCTATGGGGAGAGATTAACTTGAAAACAATCGTAAAAGCAAGGCATTGGGTTGCATCTTTTCAGAGGGCTGAAGAAGGGGATTAATTCCCGTGGTTTGTGATCATAAAATTTCAATTCTTGTGATTCCTGCATAACAAGTTGTAGGGGAAGGACTTGAAATGTTTGTCCTTGGAAAGCCTCGGAAACTTGGGCAGATAGAAGTGAGGGGGTACTCTAGGAAAATAATATTTGTTTAAAATGATTTCTCCCAAGGTAAATTCTGACCACAGTCTAAAAGTTCATCATGATGAGT
This sequence comes from Glandiceps talaboti, assembly GCF_964340395.1. NCBI lineage: Eukaryota > Metazoa > Hemichordata > Enteropneusta > Spengelidae > Glandiceps > Glandiceps talaboti. The sequence goes on along the minus strand of NC_135556.1, from coordinate 24,519,856 downwards.
AAAATCAGATCCTAGATTTCAGTTGACACTCTAAAACTTTGCATTGGTAGTGCTATCATTATAAACCTTCACAATAAAATAACATCACAATGTGAACATGTTATTGTGTTTAAAATCTCAAACTTCACAATAAAATACCACCACATTATCATTATCTCTGTAAAACTGCCTCCTAAGGAATATTACGTTATTTCCCACACTTTCATAAATTTGGAACAATATTGTCCCTAAATATTCAAAACTAATTCAAAACAAAACAAAACATAGCTGTATTACAAAAACACAGTTTGAACATCCAACCTGAGACGATGAATGTTTCATGAGAGGTATGTTGTAATAAATAAATAAATAGAATTATGAAAACATACCACAATAATATAAAGCTGCAAATAAATTTAAATTAACATAATGTTTCAGCTGCAAGATTTAGTTCAGTAAATGTCAGGGGAGCTAGATGATTAATCAAAGGACACATTGTGTAACACATGCATGCATGTATGCATGTATGTATGTATGTATGTATGTATGTATGTAGGTAGGTAGGTAGGTAGGTATGTATGTATGTATGTATGTATGTATGTATGTATGTATGTATGTATGTATGTATGTATGTATGTATGTATGTATGCGCATGTATGTGTGTACCCATAATCATGGATACACACACACACTCACAGTGTCCATATCACACACACACACACACACATGCAGTCATGCACACACACACACACACACACACATGTACATTACAATGTAACAGTGCCCACACACACACTCACACACACACACACACACACACACACACACACACACACACACACACACACACACACAAAGTTGGCCATAACATAAACACAAATAATTTCAATAATTATTACATTCACTAAATTCACATATGCATTGTGAATTAATCCTTGTGATAGCTATATATAGCTGTGAGTAAAATCAACAAATATGGTGACTGTTCATCATTACAGTGTAAATATATAGATGACTTCATAATTTGTAAACATGAAGGTAACCCAAACATATTATACATTGTCTTATTATTATGACTGTGCCAAGTCTCTTTGTATAAGTCAACACTAACTGATGATACTTTACACATGGTCCAAAGGCTGAAATCCACACCAACTATTTGAAGATATGATTGGCTGCCCTATTCATTATCTTGCTACAAAGAACTAAGCAAAATTACCAGTATTCACTTTTTCTCTGAGTTCTGCTGTCATTTGTTGATTTTAATGTCACATGGTCCTGTCACTTACAAGGTCCCTTTCACAAAGGATTATGCTATTAATATTAATAATTAATAATCTATCGAGTAATAATGACTAGACTACATAAATGGTGTAATGACTAACATTTCAACTCAAGCAAGTATGATAATTTTGGGTCAAAATAGAAACAGCTGCTATCCATTACTTAGATTTCAACTTTGGATCATCTGGTACTTGCTGTAACACTGGTGTCCAACACAACAACATGAAGTGACGTTGGTAGGCTTTACTGGCACGGAATAGATTATCGGTACCATGTAGACGATCTAGTACTCCAAGCACACCATAGTTGTTGACAAACCTATAAATAATATGCAAGTAAATTAATTCATAATCTTCATACTGTAAAAACAGAGAACTCCATAATGTGCCAGTGCTAATGTGGCATACTTGAGGTCTTTTCGTGTTTGGGGTGTTCTCTGGTGTTGTAATTCATGAGTGAAAGTATGGTAGAGAACACCACAAGCTTGTGAGCAAATACTAACAAGTACCCACACACTGGTAACCATATGTTATAGGGTTCTAATATCATTATGTTAAAGCAAAACAGCACACGTGCATGCAGACATACACATCACCATACATACATGTGCATACACATACATGCATTGACACAAACACTGAGGTGCAAATATACACAAACACACACACACACACACACACACACACACACAGACTAACATGCATGCACACACAATTTGTGACACAAATACAATGTATAAGCACATACATACACTCTACACTCCCCCCACACCCACATGCACATGCATGCACAGTACTGCAGTATAGATCTCCAAATCCCAAGAGAACACTCATAGTATTATAAGGCTGATTTCAAATTTACTCTTTCATCATACTTTAGTTTTACAACAACGTATTGACTATACGACTTACTTCCGGTGGTGAAAGTCGTGTGCTTCGGGTGAGGGTAGGAATGGTACGTGATATCCACAGTGGGCAATGATACTAGAAAACAAAGCTATGATAAACCATAACCATATGGTAGCAATGTGAGAACCCGTCAGTAATGGTCCAACTAGTGGTGGTAGGATGTTGGACATGACATGTTCTACTGGGTGTGCATACAGAGAAACAATACTGATAGGAGCTGTCCATTCATGGTGAACTTTATGTATATACTTGTATAATGCTGGATAATGTAACAATCTAGAGAACAAAATACACAAATTAGACATAACAGGTAACCATGGTAACTGTCTTCATATAAATACAAGCAATGCAGAAGTAATGATGGTTGAATTTCAATTCATTATTTTCATCAATGTCTTTCTTATTCAAGTAAACCTTCACTACATGAAACACATTTTGTGGAGAAGTGTAACAATAAATAGTTAATTCAGTGAAAATGTCATGTTTTGTAATGTCCTAGCTATAAAAGGTTTGTAATCCTACAAACTTACTATTCCTGAGTAAATCATTTATAAAGTGATCATGGTAACATGTTACTGAATAAATATCTACAATTTACCTGTGGAAATAGTAAAAGCCAACTTCTTCTACCAGAGAAAAGACAATCAGTTCAACCAGTACCCATTGGAATGTTGGCAGTTCTGGGCCAAATTCAACACCTCTCCATACAAATAAGTGGTAGAAGAGCATAATAACAGGGATGGTGGCAAACGTCTGATTGAACAGTACTGTTAGTACTGCCTTGGTCAACCTGATTCTATCTACCTATGAATTTAATTACAGCATGGTACAGTTAGTACTGCCTTGATCAATCAGAGTTGATCTACCCGTCTATGTACAGCATAGAACAGTTACTAGTAATACAACCTTAGTTAACCTGAGCTGAGCTACCTGTGAATTATAGAACATTTAGCACTGCCTTGGTCAAACTGTGTCTATCAACCTGTGAACTTACAGTATTAAATCATAGGATTTTGTTATCATTTAAACCAGTGTATGCTCAAGTTTTATGTTTCCCATCATTATATAACCACAGACCTCTATACAGCACGTACCATTCAAAATCTACCATGATGAGCTTCATTGCATTAGCAGAACAGTATGGTTTCTATGGTAAGGCTGTGTTTGTTCTTAATATTGTGGTTAAAACATATGTCTTATATTAATCATTGTTATCATTACAGAATCTATGATTAAAGACACTCACCCGTATATTCTTTTCAGGCTGTACTTTGTAACGCAACATGAAGGCTGGCTTTCCAGTGACATCAACAAATAAAAATAATGATGCAAATAACCAATAGGATATGCCTGTCACGGTGATGGTTCCTGCAATGACATGTTACCATAGAGATGTCAGAAAACAACAAAACAAGATTGTCTGTATAATCATAGGGAATGATGGGCAACATGTTTATGGGATAGGGATGTGCAAGGAGTACAAGCTTGCACATATGAAAACCACACAACTACAAACAGGTCAACTTTAGTAAAAGTATCATGATCAACTTGTCTATGTATGTTGTGTTTAATGGTCCTTCTTTTGATAGTTGAATGACTGACATACTCATTACTGCTGGCCATTTGGTGGCAGTAGCACCAGCTGATTGTATATCATGTCAAAAGCTGGCCACTAGCTGGCAGTCACACTAGCTGATTACATTTCATGTCAAAAATTTGCCACAAGGAGGCAGTCACACAGCTGATTACATTTCATTTCAAAAGCTGGCCACTAGCTGGCAGTAGGTGGTAGTCACATCAACTCATTACATGTCATATCAAAGCTACCTAAATTCTAGTGGACTCCTAACCGAATCATGTTCCCTCACCATTGATTAATGTCACAATGACGATCTTTTGTCATAACACATCATTATAAAATTACATATTTTTGGAGCAACTGCAAATTAGGTACACATTACAAACTCTATTTGCTTTGTCTAACCAACACTGTGACAAGGCTTTAACACTTCCTTTAATAATTACAGCAATGGTGGGTGGGGGGGGGGGGGGGAGAATGAAAACTTACAGCATTACAAATATGTTAAATATATTAATCTGTTCATTATTTCTGTTCAATGTATCAAAACTTACCGACAACACACAGTATCCATGGGTCACCCCCAAAAGCATTAAAGATTTGAAGCCATCCATACTGCCAAAAATCCCCCGAAGCACCCCAGCATTGCTGTATGTGCCATGTAATAGAATTACGAGCTGCAGCAAACACACAGATAGCTGTACCAGTCACAAATAAATACTTCTTTATTGAGTCAAAAGACTGGGTCAGTCTATCGGCCTAAAAAGAAAATCAAACAAACAAAACAGAAGTACAATAATCCATATGGTAACACAGAGGAAACATCAACAAAAATATAATATTACATTTCCGAAAAGTTGTTTTACACCAAGTGTACACATTTTTATGTTGCTATAAACCCAGACCAGAGAAAGTTTCTGTACTTTCAACATGCGGTGCTATCATTTGTTTACTTTTCCTGTTTATAACACGTCCTACTTGTCAATGCTTGCCTGTTGCTGGTTGTAGTTTGTATTTCATAATGTCTTGTTCTACACTATAATACATATACTTACTATTTTCTGACATCTGCCTAGAATTAGTCTGTAATTCATACTGTCCTGTTAGACAGTGTAGTAGTAGTAGTAGTAGTAAAGTAATACAAACAGATACCTAGTTCTTATTATAGGGTGGGACACTTTCTATCTGTAGTGTTATAAATAGAAATCTGACATCCTGCAGGTCAATGTTCATTTGTCAACTTTCCAGGAAATGCTGGTTTATAACTGCTGATATTTAAAGGAAATTACACCATTGACCATCATACAACACATTGTGTATTTCTAAGAATCTGATCATTCCCTTTTGTTAAACATTTACACAAACTTTAATATTGAAATCTAGATCCGGGGTAAATTAACATAATATTTATATATATACACTGTCCCATGCCATATATCATATGACATGATGTCATTGACTTCAAGGCTTTGTGTACATATGTTAATTAAATGATGAGATCAGAAATGAAATGACTAAAATGCAGGTATGTCACGGATCATTGTAGTGAATATATATTGGAAGCTGAGTATGACTTGATGACTTGCAAGACATACCTTCTCAGCTTTATAATTCATGTGATTAACAAAGAATATTTATGTTATTTCAATAAAAATATAACTTTAATGAAATTAATGTTCATTTGCACTATTGATAGTTTCTTTCCTTGCCTAATATCTTTGCTATGTAAGAAAAATGGAATTTCAATACAAATCTAAATTTCCTGGATACTTTCCACAAGGATAGTCACCTGAATTTTGGAATTTTTCTCATTATGTCAATTTTATGAAAAAGAAATATCATGGAGATTTTACCATGGAATTATTGTGCACAAAAAGAAAATATTTAGTCACCATGTTTGTTTTTGCACTAACCAATGAATTGCATGTCAAATCTATATGCTCTCCGAATCCTGCTGTGTGGGGGCGCCCTACTATTCAGAGACAGTGCACACAGGAGGTTATGCTCCTGGAATCATCACTGATGTATTCTCCAGTCAGTGACAAAATTTCTATCACAGTGATCGGGAGTCAGAATATGTGAATGACCAATTAAAAATACATCATTACCTTTGTTAGGTATTAGCATTCTATATCCTTCACTCCAGTTTGTTTCAACTTTTCTCATCACCTGATTGATTTTAAAGTGATTGCTATTTTTTACCAACATAACATATTGGTGACTGTATTGCCAAGTCACAGTGGAGAGAATACTCATAGTCACAATGTGAAGTTAAAGTGTGGTTCTCTGCAAACTTAGTTGCAACAATGGTATACATATCATTCACTTGGTGGCAACTGGCTCAAGTCCATCTGTCTTACAGTAAACATCTCGTGTTGCAGTGATCATTAGAAACATAGCGATATGATTAAGACTGACTAACTAGAGGTGAACCATTTGATTTCGGGGGTGGGGGGTGGGGGTTGGAGGAATTGTTGGGTTAAAAATTTGTTGGCAGGTGAAGGAGAAACAGAAAAGAATTTGATCCCGTAATGGCCTGAGAAAACAAAATTGTTCCAACAGACAGGAGTAAAAAAAAAAGTTGCAATGTGCTGAAATCAGCAAAATTTGGGAATCTGATTCTCTCATTTTCTCTGGCGGCACGTTTATATTTTCAATATTTGTGAGCAACCCCTACGTTTTTTTCCCAGCATTTATGATATAAGACTGCTTTCACAAGATGCAAGATACACATACAAGATATTTTCACTACACATACAAGATATTTTCTTCCGGCTCCTGGTACTATTATGACAGCTTAAAGGAAAGCAACTCGGAGGGGTCAGGAGTACAGCACTCCCCAGATCAGTCAGTTCCTCATGGAATTTTTACCAGCTATCTCTTGTACATAAAATTTAAATAGCAGAAGCATGGATTGTAAACTGCTACTTCTTGCTATTTACATGCTATAACAAATTAGTTGTGAACCAGTGACATGTAGGTATAGTTATGAACCGCATGTTACAAAATTGAAACCGAGAAAAAAAAATTTGCATTGCTTCTGCATATGGACAAAATAATTGATGCAGGACTGACAATGGAGAAAAAAATGCTGTCACAGTGATGGGAAAAAAAATTGCTGCCATACCCACTCCCCCCCCCCCCCCGAAATCAAATGGTTCTCACCTAACATGGTCATATAGATGCCATTCTAATTCTATTGTTAGTACATACTGATGTTGTCACGTAATGATAAAGCTTTGCTTACTTACCTGTGGTTCAGAACTAGGTTGAACAGCTGGTGCAGGTCTACAGCTTGGTGTACACAGTACTTGTTTACCCTCCATTTTATCTGTAGGGTTTATAAAACATGGAATAATTTATGCAAAATAATATTATGTAGAAATAATTCTAGTACAATTGTTACAATTCAATCAATATTACTAATTAATTTATACATTCAGTTTTTAAATACTATTGTTTTGTTTAATGACGCATAAAGAATGAAATGAAATAAAGTGGTCATTGTTTTATACACTGTCACATTGTTATGTTGCTTGTGCACAGACACTTGTGACCCGAGACAGTTTCAGAATACAATAAAATATTGATAACATTACAATATTTGGTGGATAATATGTGAGAGTGCTAAATAACATGGGTTTCTATTTCTACACATGCACACTGCGTAATATTATCATCCAAAAGTGCCCATAATATTAGCGATATTTTATTATATTGAAAAGCATCTTAGGTCACAAGTGCCTGTGTGTCATTACATGACACAGTGGTGATTTGACAACTAGTTTAGAGGTTACTTGTATTAATCAATACAGCTAGAAAAGGTTCATGGTGAGGTTGAGGGGGCACTCTGTTTCAGCAGTGCGGGGGGGGGGGGGGATTTGCATTATTCATTTTGGGTAGGAGCAGCTTAATTTACAAAAACTTTCACTAAATACTTCGAAACAAATGCATTTAAAAACTATCAATGTGGGCAGGTGGGATCTTTTCTACAGACAAATTCCCTGTCTCCCATATCTCTACTAGAGTCTCTAGTGACATTGGAACCCAGGACCTCCTGGGCTCTAAACAACTATGCCACAGGGAGGCAGTGTTAAAAATGTTTTTCATTTAAATATTTGAACAGGGGGAGGGTCATATTTGAGGGAAAGGAAATTGGGGTGGGGTCGTTTTGCACAACGAACTAGGCCCGGGGCCGGGGCCGCGGCCGAGGGAGTGTCATACTTTGCCACAGACCGGGGTTGATTTCCTCTGGCTCTCTCCCATCTTTGAAATTACTGAAGGCTCCCTAATTACAATATAACTGTGATAACCTTCACATGACAAAAACAAACACGATAAAGTATTGTACGGAAAACACTCGTTTGCTGCAAAAATCACTACTTGTCTAGCCGGGAGTTTTCTTATAGCTGACATTGTGTGTGTACGTGACAGTACAGTTGTGTTTTGTACACTACACTCAACGAATCTACGTCATGTTTGATCTTGTCTGACCTCAAATAATGACAAATATTCGCCGGGCGATCTTGACTGAATGAAAACATATTCTAATTCTGTATAGTTAAAATAAAGGAGATATTTGCATAAATTACCTTTGTGAGTCTTGTTCTTCTTGGTATATGGTAAGAGCTGTCAAATGTTACATACTAGCGTCGTTGACAACCAAAAATATATCGCTTTCTTGGGCGAGCGAGCCGTCACCCAACTTTAGTCCCCCTAGCTCGCTGTACTTTTTTAATTGTGTAAGATGAACACGAAATAAACACATGAAACACGAAACAATAAAAAACAAGACTGTTTCCACAAAGGATAAATGCCCAGGGATGACTGCACCTTTCAGTTTCCACACAATCAGAGTATGAGCTCTCTGGACTTTATTGTAATCGTTTGGCCCAACTGACAAAACATCGACTGGCGCATACAAAATCAGCGAACATGATACAGTTTACGACATGTGACTACCACAGCTACTCATGTGACCAAAGACCCCCTAGCACACACTAACTTCGAGGTTCTGTTTATATTTACAATATTGTTATGTCACGTGATTGTTATGTAAGATTACAGCTACAACAATAACCATTACGTAATTCGTATAAACGATGTACAAAATCAATGTTGACAGTTCGGGAGGAATTTAATTAAGATTAAATAAAGGGCCCAAGCTGAGTATTTGAAAGGTACTCGCAGTATTCTGTCATGTAGTTGCTCTTGCACTGAACTCGGATCTATTATTAAGATTACACTACAACCATGTACGTAAATATTTTTCACTTGAGTATTAAAGAAATTGATAAAATCAGCTTGTGCTACTTTAAATTGCAAAAGTAAAGAACAAGGCAAAGTTACTGTACACGCTGTGAGCATTTCATTGCTGGCGCATAAGATATTCGCATCATGCATTCATTAATACTCTCAAAGCATCGTCACCGGCCACCCTCACCATATATTAAAACAGTGATCGGTGACGATGTTTTATAAATCTTGGTACATACATATATGACGTGAATATGTTGTCCTAGGACCATCCTTGAATTGAATCTTAGTCCATACACGACTATGCTGACAAACAAACCTACTTTGTTCAGTAAAAATGTTATTACAAATCAATTTACATTTTAAAACAACTTCGACTTGTGAAATAATCGGTTTCGAATGTAAATGTAATTGTATATGTTACGTAAAGACTTCTGGTGATCGCTCCATTTAAGCCCTGACCGATGACGTCATCAATTGTTTTAGATTTCATTCAAGGTTAATCAACGAGCTAGGAACATTGACACCATTAGGGTGTCAGACCTATTAAGAAGCCTGGAACAACAAATTCACTGATAATTATTCATGTTCTTACAACAAATTCACTGATAATTATTATGTTCTTACGGTCTATTACAGTATTACATTGTAAATGTTTACCTCATTCTAATGTGCGTGGATATTAATAAATGAATTTCAAAACAGAATTTCTCATATTTTGAATTGTTCTGGCTAAGTAAATCATGTTCAGTTTACACATTAAAGATCCTTATGGCATTGATGTGGTACGTACAATCATGTAAATGACACAGTGACAATATATATCCAATTGGTACGCTTGACGAAGCTCGAGCTCAGGTTCTTTGCACGAATCCCTGTATACTGTAATTCTTAATTCCGGGACACGAGAATCTGCCAATGCCCACAAGAATGAAGGTGGTTGCATTGTATTATGGTATTGGCAAGATCTGATAACTTTTAACCAGAACCTAGAATCCAGTCACGTTGGAGATTTTTGTATGGAATGGCAATGACGACAATAACCACATGACTTGATTCTATGTTTAGGCAAAGTTTCGAGCACCGTTGTTTACACAATACGTTCACAGTTTCTTGTGATCGGGTATGGATTGGGATAAAGGTGTTACCCCTAGTAGGACCTTGTGTCGATCATAAACCGAACTTTGCCGAAATAGTTTATCGGTTCCATGTAGCCAATCACAAAGACCAATAATGCCAAAGCAGGTGTTGAATCTGCAAGAGATCAATGGATATTGTTAATATAGGACACACAACGAGTCAAATTTTTTACTCAAAATACTAATGGGTAATGGCATGTGTGAATATACATCCTGTCATAATAGTCCAAGTATGCATGATTAAAATCCGATATAGGGTATCATTCGTCTTTGCTTGAATTATCCCTTTATTTATATACATGGTTGAGTTTAAATTTGGTCTTCACCGCCTTCATTGTGATTATTGTAAATTTCAGGATAAAATAGAAATTAAGGGAGCTGTCATTATTTATGTTGGGGGTGCGACCCCCACAATCGTGTCAGCGTGAACACATTCAACACAAGCAAATGTGAAGGTAATAGATCAGTAATACTCCAAAAGTTTAGCGCGGATTTCGGTTTAAGGGAACGGTCATTATATGACAGGGGGTGGAGTTGGAAGAATTGAATTGTTGAAAAACTGCCTTACACAGAAAAATGCCAACCTTCCCCCATCTAACACCGTGTTTATGTATTGTTTAACATAACACAGCATTGTCTAATGTTGTTTGTCGTTTAGATTTCTGTGTCAGATGAGCGGGGTATTAGAATATGAGACTTCATACGTCAAACTGACTTAACATGGTTATGAATGTGTTTGTGACGAACTACAAGTTTAAAGTAACCATAGCAACATCAATATACCAGACATGGTAACTTACTTGAGATGATGAAAATCATGAAATTCCGATGAGGGCAGTAAAGGGAAATGGTATCCAGAATGGTGTGTTGTCGTCACTACTAACGCGAGAGTTAACCATACCAATGTCGTCACTAGGTGAGACTTCATTAAAATTGGCCCTGCCTGTGCCACCACAATTCCAGAGATGAAGTACTCGATAGGGTGAAGATATACAGCTATTGGTCCAACTGGGGCCGTCCACTCATGGTGCAATTTGTGAATCCGTTTATAGAACCATGGGTGGTGCCATAACCTGTATAATGAGTACATACCATATATGACTTAGTTACGACGGAAGTGGGGGGGGGGGGGGTCGGAGGAATGGGGGGGGGGTTCACTAGAAAATTCCTCAAACACGATGAGGAAAGGCTGAGAGTGCTCAAACTCTCAAACTTTGAACGTTTTGCAGCCATTCATTTGTACCTAACCCCCCCCCAGCGTAAATAATGACTGCTGCCTTATTTTCTATGTTATCCTGAAACAAAGGGGCACATATTATATTACTTAGATTGCTGATTTCCTAAGAAAACATCACACGAATCATGCTACTACAAATGTATCAATTTATGCTCTATACAATAAGATGTTCTTTCCGTAGAGGCTCTCCCTCCCCCCGGTAGAGGTTGGGGAAATGTACTCAAGTCAACACGTTGTCAGATCGAGACTCTAGACAAAGGAAAACAACAATCTAAAGAAATACTACACGCCCCTATGGTCTGAACTGTACAATAATTACAACTTGACATTGTCTGTGGCGTAGTCTATTAAACCATGAAATAGCCATGATAATAGTTTCAGCTCATCAAATTTTCTTTCTTTCTTTGTTTCTTTCTTTGTTTGTTTGTTTGTTTGCTTGTTTGTTTGTTTACTCGCATTTTGTATATAATCACAAAAAATAATAATTCACTTCGTTAGTGCTATTCAAGCTTCAGTTCGTGTATGACGTTGTTTGTTCACGTAAAATATCAATGACTATCGGGTTGCAAATTATGCGTTGACATCTATTTCTACCCTTTAAAGGCTAAATCATTGTCGTATACCAGACACTATATGTACTGGTTAAAGGGCCATGTTTCAATCCCTGGTCATCACGTTAGTGTTGTTTTGATAAGAATTACACGGGATTATTCTTTAAATTTGTACTGTACCAATTCTGACACCTAGATTTTCACCTCAAAGTGAGTCTTTGACAGTAATTTGTTCTTACGATATATTTGTTTTCGTTCATATTGAGTTGAGTTCAAATTCAGATGTTATCATGATATTCAGATTCGGTATTCCCAGTCTGATTATTGTAGTTTTCACTATTACCTGTGTGAGTAATAAAAACCGATTTCCTGAATCAGCTGTGCCACTGCTACGTCACGTGTGATTTCCCACAGTGAAGGTACGTCATAACCGAAACTGCAACCACGCCATCTAGCGATGTAATACCAAGCGAAGAATGATGGAATGGATAGGCCGAGTTGATTAAACATAATAATCGGCATGGCTCGATAAAGTTGTTTTAAATCCAACTGTAAACAATACAATGAATATTTAGGGTTAGGAATGGGTACATATCGATGTATCATCCGGGTCCCAATGATGATGTTGTGTAAATATAACCTCAGACCACCACTATACAACTCTATAATAGTCTATAGCTCTATAATAGTCTGAGGTATAACTAGAGAGACTCAGAAAAAGACAAGCTGGTTTATAGATGAAGAGAACTTTCCAATGCAGAGACACACATTCATGATGGTCTGATGTCTTTATACATGGAAAGTAACTCGGCCAATTATTTAAAATTAAGGCGATAGATGACACTCTAGCCATTGTGTATATATTGCGTATCCTTCTTAAACTTTATACTTGTCTGAGCATGCGCTACCACCCAGTGCTGGAATTCTTCATACAAATTAGCAATGTATTTATTTACAGATCGACGCCCAGTGATAATTTATATATACTTCATAACCATTATACCTAGACACGGCACTGGAATTTATGAACAGTTTTAATGGGTAAAACCTTTGGAGCAATATAAATGTAGAATGTGACTTGGAAAATTTCTAAATTCATATAGTTTGTCAGTTTCAGTTTCGTTCCTTTTACTACTTGACAGAACCCTTTATTGTATTCTATGTACGGTTTATTGTCAGGTGCAGCCAAACGAAGTTGAAGATCTTGAATCAAACCATACTATTTACCACAGTAAGTGCCCATTCGTTTGGTAGGGGTGTTCCGCTCTGGTGCTAAATCTCTGGCCCCATACTATTTACTCCAGTAAGTGCCCATTGGTTTGGTAGAGGTGTTCCGTTCTGTACTAAAATCTCTGGCCCCATTTAGACAATACAAAAAATACCCCTACCATGTCAGACTAAGTTGTAATTTTGTGATTGTTCCATCGATACCAGATGCAACCCCTGAAAATGCATACCCTAAAAGGTATCACTACCTAAAATCATCATTTACATTGGGTAACCCACCCCCTCCTTCCCTCCCGATGTATACCACTTCCCGGATACCATTTACCTTCTCTTTCGGTTGTATCTTGTATTTAGCCAGAAATGCCGGTTTGCCGGTGATGTCAACATACAGGAATAGAAAACACATTCCCCAAAAGGTGGCAAATGAAATGATACCAGTTGCTGCAGACAGAACAAGAAAAAGTCATCATTAACTATATTATTACCATTTCTTTCTCTCTTTCTTTTTGAAAACATTTATATGTCTGTCTGTCTGTCTGTCTGTCTGTCTGTCTGTCTGTCTGTCTGTCTGTCTGTCTGTCTGTCTGTCTGCCTGCCTGCCTGCCTGCCTGCCTGCATGCATGTATGTATGTATGTATGTATGTATGTATGTATGTATGTATGTATGGCTGACTGCCTGTACTGTCTGTCAGAATTGTCTTCATGCGTTGTCCAGTAACATGTAAACTCTAGACAATTTCTTTTCCCTCTGTCTGATCGATGGGATATTTCTGGATTTGTTAGGTAACAAATACAGAAGTAGCACAAGGCGATCAAATTCATGCAGTAAATGATCAATTCCTTTGCCAGATATAGGGATAAATTTATGACCTGAGAGCACAATTCCAGTCCATATATCATGTGAAGCCCACAGTACATATATGTCTGGAATTAGCGGAAGTTTTGCCGAAACCTATATAGTATAATGCTGAGTCACTGTGTTCACTGAGTCAGAACTATATAATCTGTCTGTCGGACAATAAGAACTCTTTCAAAAGGTACTATTGTTCTTCATAAAGTGGAGTGACAGCTTATGGTTTTTATAAAGCAGTGCATAGGCCTATCGTATGTTACTTTTAAGGTCTGGCCTGCTTTCTACGGATAGTAAGGTTTTTTCCTGGGATGTGACAACTTACCGGTAAGAAATATCATGTAATCGTCTTCGTCAAAATAACGGTAAAGTTGACCCCAGAGAGAAGCCAACACACCAGACTGTGTAGAATTAGACGGAGAATATGAGTGGACATCCATACTGCAACGATTCGGTGGCCGAATGAAGTACTGAAAAAACAACATAACCTTTAGACTTTGTCCTGCATTGTTTGATCAGATGAACGCAGAGCCTGCACGGGGTACACAGATGAAGGTAATAAGAGGTCAATAAACTAGTAGAGGAAGAAATATTTTACCAAATTCCAAAATCGACATTTTGTTACGATCTTCGTAATTTTTGTTTGTTTGTTTGTTTGTTTGTTTGTTTGTTTGTTTGTTTGTTTGTTTGTTTGTTTGTAGTACGGCCGATTTTACTCCATCCACATCCTATTCTCACAATTTAGAGTATAACTCATCAATAATAAATAATATGTAATCAACGTCGTCAAAAGAAAGTTAAAGTTGATTCCAGAGAGAAACCACCAGGTCATAATCAGACTGTGTAAAATGTGGACATCCATACTGCAATGATTAGGTGATGAAGTGGAGCACTAGACAACAACATACTAGTAACCTACAGACTTTACCCTGAATTATTTGATAAGATTAACCGACATGTAAAATATAAAAATACTAGTATGGAATGGGATGAAAGTTTTCTTCAGAATACTCCTTAACCTAAAATCGAAACAACTTTTCAGAAGTATGAAGTAAAACGTTGCGTCGTTACTAGTCGCAATTTCAATTATTCACGTATCCATAAATGACGTGTATAGTGGTAATATAAGGATCCCATTTAATACATTACTGCTTACTTAGGTTGTGTAAGTTAGGGGGTCTAACTGATAAGGCAGGTATTGATCATAGTGTTGATGTATAACAGACAACACGGGTAACCATTCAAGATGTCAAACCCTGAAAATGTTAGCCTGCATCCAGTTGAAAATGACTATATACTACAATGTTGGAGTCCGATTTACAAAGCCTTCGGAGAAAATGATTTCCTAACGTTTTTCCTTGGTAGGTTTTTGTGTGAGGAATTTAGTATATGTATCATAACGACTTCTAGTGAGGTGTTGATGTTTAGCTATGCCCTAGTTCACAACAGACCAAGTACTAGGGAAGGTAACAGAGTACATTAAAGCTGAAAAGTAGCATTGTTTGGGTAAATTGTAAAATGTGGTGAAAAGGGATAAATACAACCAACAAATTCCGAACGGGGATATATATTTATTTATTTATTTATTTATTTATTTATTTATTTATTTTTTGGATCCCCTTTGAATCAGGGCTCACTTAGTACATGTATGTTAGTGGTGAGTAAAGTTAAACACATACAAGACCATAAAATAAATAAACAAAATATGACTACGTCACAGTGTAGTAATAGAGTTCATTGTTGCCATGCCTACTATACTACCATAGATGTAATAGCAGGCTTCCATGTTTATCTGAAAGGATGTTCAGTATACACCTGTAATGTATATCATAATAATATTATTAAAGTTTATAAGTAATTTACATTTCCTCATTTGTAATTCACAGGAACCGTTATCGTCACTTCCGTGATTTTGTTGGGCACCAACTCAACCTTCTTACTCCTAGATATCACCAAGAAACCTAAAGCACTTTATAAATATAAAATACAACCAGATAAACCGGTAGGCATGACGTCATTACCCATGTGTATATGTGTGTGTCTGTCTGTCTGTCTTTCTGTCTGTCTGTCTGTCTGTCTATCTGTCTATCTATATGTCTGTCTGTCTGTCTATCTGTCTATTTGTCTGTCTGTCTATCTGTCTGTCTGTCTCCCTGTCTGTCTGTCTGTCTGTCTGTCTGTATGTCTGTATGTATGTATGTATGTATGTATGTATGTATGTATGTATGTATGTATGTATGTATGTATGTATGTATGTATGTCTGTCTGTCTGTGTCTGTCTGTCTGTCTGTCTGTATATTTGTCTGTCTGTCTGAATTTGCTAACATGATGATACTGTGTCAACAGGGCAAAAACTAGTCAGAATTTTTGGGAAACCCTTTGAGTTTAGTTTTATTGAGACCCTCCACTCTTTTCATATGTATTTATGTATGTGTATGTGCCATACATATATACATACATATACACTTTTCTCTGTTATAGCTGGATTTGAGTAAACTTTGGAAAGCCATACAATTGATCACGCTCAATACATTTCTGGTATCTTTTCCATCCTTCGTTGGTTGGTATTACGTCGCTAGATGGCGTGGTTGCAGTTGCGGATATGACGTACCAACTCCTTGGCAGATATTTCGTGATCTGGTGATATGTCTTGTCGTTGAAGAAATTGGTTTCTTTTATACACATCGGTACTGTTCATACTTTTTTTCTAATAAAATCTACTATTTTCATTTTATAATAAGTGTATTACAGAGTATTGATTATCAAAATACTGAGAGTAATACTTCCTTCGAGAAATAAAACATATCAGTCAGGGAGTTTATAAACGGCAAATCTAATTTTAAAAAGGAAAACTATACTACCATATGCATGATTCAATATTATATTTCATGTTTAAATTTTCCCAGCATAGTAAACAGACATGTATTGTCTACATTGAAGAAAGTAGAGGAGACAGTCAAATATGTTTTCTTGGCAAAATTAGGCTTACCCTGTTTTCTGATAAAAGGAGGACCCCATAGTTTCATATTTTTGTTTGTGACGTGGTGACAATAAACTTGGCAATGAATTACATCCGTGTCCAGTCCTATCTTTATGGCTGTATGATACCACAATGTATTATAATAATTTCTTCTGTTGTCAGGTTATTACATCACCCGGTATTATACAAGAGAATTCACAAGTTACACCACGAATGGACAGCTCCAATAAGTATCGTAGCAGTGTATTCGCATCCCATAGAATACTTCACATCTGGTATTCTGGTTGGGATTTCTGGTCCTTTACTCATGGGATCACATCTGATGACGTCATGGCTGTGGTTATTCTTCAGTTTGGTTGGAATCTGTGTCCACCACTCTGGATATAATTTTCCAGGTCCTCTTCGCCACACTACCGAGTTTCATGACTTCCATCATTTAAAGTAAGTTGTGAATTTTGTGGAAATTGAAGCCAGAGTTTCAAGTACGATGTGGAGATAAAACACTTCACATATTATCTATTTTTCTAAATTCAAAAATTATTCAATGCATATAGTGGTCATCGTTGTTCGTATATTTGTTAAGTACCAACAAATGAAACTATGTGCTTGTGTTTATTTATGAATATTCATTGAAATGAAACGTCTGTTGCTATAGTTACTTGGATCGCATCTTCTTGCTTACAGTTTGGACTGACCAGCTGATCAAACTTCAGATTGTTATTCTTTTTCCAAGAGGACAGTTCATTAACCATTATGATACATTATACTTCAATAACAGCAAACGTTAATGAGCCATATTTTTACGCCGTGTCACGTATATCATTTGACCACGTATACAATCTATAAATTTTCTACCATGGTTTCTTTTCTTTTGTTTATCTGTATCACATATTCAACTATTGTTATGGTGTGTTTGGTATAATGGACAGAATACATGGAACTGATTCTTTGTTCAGAGAGTTCACCACTTCGAAGAAAAAAGACTAAAATAATTTTTAATTCATGCAAATTGTTTTTATCTGTTCACTGGATACAGAGCGAGTCTTGAGCGAATATTGCTTTATACATTGTACAAGTAATTTGGGTAATTTTGAAGAACTATTCGGGTACGATTGGAAATCACTGTGGTATTGCCAACCATACAAACTCATTTGTTCTGAAGACTTATTCACTTTACTCTGGATGTATTGCATTGCATTGCATTGCATTGCATTGTACTGCATTGGCTCGAATTAGGATGTATTGCATTGTATTGCATTGTATTGTATTGTATTGTATTGTATTGTATTGTATTGTATTGTATTGTATTGTATTGTATTGTATTGTATTGTATTGTATTGTATTGTATTGTATTGTATTGTATTGTATTGTATTGTATCGTATTGTATTGTATTGTACTGTACTGTACTGCATTGTATTGTATTGTATTGTATTGTATCGTATTGTATTGCTTTATTTCCACTAATGTATGAAATTCAATAATAAATGTACACTTACTAAAGTTACAATAGTGAATGACATGACAAATAGCTCTAAGAGAGCTAATAAGACACCTTGCCCCGCTATTTGATTAAACATTATACCTCAATACAGTTTTAAGTGAATAATATTACACTCAGCAAGAATGTATTGAAAAACCTATAAATCTGAATATTATTTGTATAACAACTAAACAAAACATATATATCGGATGATAACATATAAGATTATAATAAACAATGTAAAAGTAAATCATAATTAATAACAGTAACGATGTTCGCGATTTTATTATTTTTTCTCGAATACGTACAAAAAGTTTAGGGTCGGCGTAAAAAAACTAGGTGGGGTCAGGTAACTGGAACCAAACAATTATTTTTAGCCCTAATCGTCCTCCAATACAAATAGACTATACCGTAATGAACTACTAGTCAACATCATCGTCTAGACTTTGTCCTGCATTGTTTAAAAAGATGAACCAACATGTAAATTAAAATGTGTGTATGTATAAAATACAATTATCAGATGAAAGTATTAGCAGGATATTCCTTCTCCAAATTGAAATAATTGTCAAGACAAAAGCTTATGAAGACAATTATAGGTTTGTTACTATCAATATACTAGTATACTATTTAAGCTACTTCATAAAAGAAAAATCACACGATGTAAGTATCACGTCGACGGGTAATCATTACTGCTAACTTAGGTTGTGTAAGTTAGGGGGTCTAACTGATAAGGCAGGTATTGATCACAGTGTTGATGTATAACAGACAACAGGTTGTCGTTCAAGATGTCAAACCCTGAAAATGTTAGCCTGCATCGAGTTGAAAATGACTATATATTACAATGTTGGAGTCCGATTTACAAAGCCTTTGGAGAAGATGATTTCCTAACGTTTTTCCTAGGTAAGTTTCAGTGTAGGGATAGTGGTTACGTGTAAGTAGGACTTGTAGTGACAAGTGGGGTTCAGGTATGCCCTTCATTCACAATGCGTATTAATGTTGTTGTAACAGTGTAAGATAAGACACACATGGTGCATTATGGGATAAATACAAACCTTCAACTTGCACACCGTCCGTTCACGATGTGTAAACTTTAAGGGTTACGTGAACACCGAGTACACGCTGTATTGATCATGGTAAGAAATAAAGAAATTAAAATAACACGATATAAACTGTATACTAAAACATCGTCCAATTTGTGTATGGCTATTGAATTGACGACTTGTAAATGTTTTAAATGATTTAATTGGGCGAAACCAATGAATCATTTTACCGAAACATCTTCAGAGACATAGATAGCGTGTAATGTTTTAAAAAAAGAAACGTTGGGTAGGTAGGAGCACTGACAACACATTCTGCCCTTCCACCAACGAATCTTATTTTCCTCCTTCCTCGGATGATTGTAAAATTTTGCACTTCTACTGGTAAATCGGTTACGAATGTTTTCTGCACGAACAGCTTCGTTTGCTATATCTGCAGTTAGAAATTAGGTCAGAGTATAGGAGTGACCGCAGACAACACAAAGCTCTGGGTCCAAACAGCAAATTCCAAACAGAGTATAGAGAGTTCATCGTTGTCATGATCATTGAATTGTGAGCCAAACTGCTACATGTGAGTGTCATAGCACCTGAAGGAATGTACAATTTACACTTATAATTTATTCAATCAATCAATCAATCAATCAATCAATCAATCAATCAATCAATCAATCAATCAATCAATCAATCAATCAATCAATCAATCAATCAATCAATCAATCAATCAATCAATCAATCAATCAATCAATCAATCAATCAATCAATCAATCAATCAATCAATCAATCAACCAATCAACCAATCAATCAATCAATCAATCAATCAATCAATAAATAAATCATTAAAGTGGCCATATGGAGTGAGGATTTGATATTTATTTTGGAATTTTAGTTCATAAAACAATTTTATCATGGCTTCCTGCTTGAAAAATCAATGTTAAACAGCATATGCCAAGTCCTTGTTTATAACTCAAAAAATTGTAAATGATTAACAAATGTGCATAGTATTACATTCTTTATTGATTTGGAAGTCTTTCTATTTTAAAGGAACCATTATCGTCACTTCAGCGGGATTCTGGGGCACTAACTCAATCTTGTTACTTCTGGACATCACCAAGAAACCCAAACTACTGTACAAATATAAAATACAACCAGATAAACCGGTAGGAATTACGTCATTACCCTGTTAGACTATATGTATGTATGTATGTATGTATGTATGTATGTATGTATGTATGTATGTATGTATGTATGTATGTATGTATGTATGTATGTATGTATGTATGTGTGTGTGTGTGTGTGAGTGTGTGTGTGTGTGTGTGTGTGTGTGTGTGTGTATGTATGTATGTATGTATATATTTTTTCTCTCTCTCTTTTATAGTTAGATTTTGGGAAATTATGGAAAGCTATGCGGGTGATCACAGTGAATTCAATGCTGGTATCTTTTCCGTCCTTCGTCGTTTGGTATTACGTCGCTAGATGGCGTGGTTGCAGTTGTGGATATGACGTACCAACTTTTTGGCAGATATTTCGTGATCTAGTGATATATCTTGTCGTTGAAGAAATTGGTTTCTTTTATACACATCGGTATGTTTGTTCTAATGAGATCTACATCTACTATTTTCATTATAAATAGTCTTCGTGATTTTGTGTATTACCGACTAATTTTATCAACGAAATACTTGTTGATGTTACGAAGGGCTAATATAAAAAAACCGGGAAAATGATGATTCGACAGTAGATTTCATATTAAGAGCTTCCAAAGAAAAAGTAGACTTAACGTTTCAGACAGACGTCAACTCACCAAATTTGTGAATACGTGCCCATTCCTCTCTCTCTTTTCATGTATAAAATGTATTTTCATACAACAAGTTAGTTGTTTCTTTCGTTGGCAGATTATTACATCACCCGGTATTATACAAGAGAATTCATAAGTTACACCACGAATGGACAGCTCCTATAGGTATCGTAGCAGTGTATTCACATCCCATAGAATACTTCACATCTGGTGTCATAGTAACACTTACTGGTCCTTTACTCATGGGATCACATATGATGACGTCATGGCTGTGGTTATTCTTTGGTTTGGTTGGAACCTGTGTCCACCACTCTGGATATAGTTTTCCAGGTCCTCTTCGCCACACTACGGAGTTCCACGATTTCCATCATTTAAAGTAAGGATTTGTAATTTCTTGTAAAATATCGATGTGCAAATACACTTATATTTACAAATTAATCATTATTTGTATATTAGTAATTACCAACATATGGAACAAATTTGTGTTTATTTATGAATATTCATTGAAACGAAACGCTTGTTGCTATAGTTACTCAGACCGCATCTTATTGCTGACAGTTTCAACTGACTCAGCTGATCAAAATTCAGATTACCAGTCCTTCCAATTCCAATAGAATGGGTTGACATGATTATGAATGGGGTGTTTGGGTTGACAGCGTTATGAATGTGATAGTTTGGTTGGCAGTGTTATGGAGGGAATGGTTTGGTTGGCAGTGCTATGGAGGGAATGGTTTGGTTGGCAGTGTTATGGAGGGAATGGGTTGGGTGGCAGTGTTATGGAGGGAATGGTTTGGGTGGCAGTGTTATGAAGGGAATGGTTTGGTTGGCAGTGTTATGGAGGGAATGGTTTGGGTGGCAGTGCTATGGAGGGGCCGGGATTAATGAAAGACGCAAATGATGGAGAATTTAATTAAAGTTTTCTGTATTGACCACGTATACAATCTATGAATTTATGAATCTATGATTACTTTTCTTTTGTTTATCTGTATCACAGATTCAACTATTGTTATGGTGTGTTTGGTATCTTGGACAGAATACACGGAACTGATTCTTTGTACAGGGAGTACACCACTTTGAAGAAGAAAGACTAAAACAATTTAGAATTCATGTTTTTTATATGTACGTTAGATAAACATGTATATATATGATGCTACCAATACACTTCTTCGGTCTATTTTCACAACAATCCTCATCGGCAATTACATATAACATCATTTACATATTTCAATTTTTCTTTTATTAAATATTATGGTTTTGATAGCCATTCAATAATGATCTTTTACAAACGAATTGAAAGTCACTGGAGTTAATTTGATTTATCAGTTTGTATCTAAAGAATTCTTATAGGCCGTATGTGCTAAGTATCGATTACAAATATTATAGCACCAACATCATGAACATGATAATTTGGTGTCGTAGAGACTAGCTAACCGTCCTATGTAAATTGTGCAATTCTCGCTCTACCATGAGAGCTATGCAATTACTAGTACTGTACTAGTCTGTAAGATACAGACATTCCTGCCACGCTATCAGCCAGCACTCAGCCTGATACATGTAGAGCTGAACAACACGACGTACCAGTATATCTTACAATAAACACTTTCTTCTGATGTTTCAACTGTGTCATATATTGTACTGCATATAATGTCTTGGGATATTAAGGCTGCATCCACAAATAATGGGCAGGGGGTCGGAGGAATCATGACAAAAATTTTTTTTTCAAGCCCCCCCCCCCCTTTATAACCCAAACAAATTCAGACCCCCCCCTCCACATGGTCAGAAATTTTCAAGCCTCCCCCCCCACACACATTTATTTTTATAACGTATATATAGCCACACACATACACATGTGTACACACATACATACATATACCTACATACATACCTACCTACATACCTACCTACATACATACATACATACATACATACATACATGCATACATACATACATACATACATACATACATACATACATACATACATACATACATACATACATACATGCATGCATGCATACATACATACATACATACATGCATACATACATATACATACATACATACATACATACATACATACATACATACATACATACATACATACATACATACATACATACATGTACATACATACATACATTGTCTATAATGTAATTGCATGGACATGTTTACATTTGGAATCTCCAGATTTTACTCATTTGCACAGACTTTAACATTACTTGAGTGTATATTGAAGCTGAACACAGGGTAATTAATGTTAGTTGTTTTTTATACAGGAACTTGTGTATATACATGTTTTGCACCTTTTTTTGTTAAAAGGCTGTCAAATTTTGACACGATTTTTAGTTCTCCAGTTTCACTAATTATTTTTGGCTGAACAGTTCTGAATTATTTTTTAAAGCCATACTCCTACCCTGTTAACAAATTTACATGAATACTTTCCAATATTATTTTTGCATAGTGTTTTTTAAAATTAATGGATCTAGAGACAATTAGACTACTGTACAGTCTTTTGCAAACAGCATATACAAATTTGCATTCAAAATAAAAAAAAATACATGTAAACTTTTAAAATAGGGCAACTCTGTCCTTTAGTAGCTATGATGCAGATCCATGGAAATAACAGGTAAAATGGTGACCATTATTGTATATAATGTTTCAGTTTGCAATAATTCTTTTGTAATTGACTGTCTCTTTGTACAACTATTCATCAATTCTTCTGGTCTTCCATGTTGTTGCTCTCCGGCCTGATCTTGTATACATATAAATTTCACTCTCACTGACTTCAGGTGACCCAAACTCCCTTTCCACTATATCTGAGTAAGATGAATCATTGTCGCTGTCAGAATAACTGTAAGTATCAGAGCTGTTTGAAGAATCACTTATGTTCTGTTGGTGGTAGAAGTGGGATCTAATAGCTTCTATCTTGTCAGCTTTTATCATTCCTGGTGCTATGAGAATGTTGTGTTTTGCTAAATATTTACAAAGTTCTTTCACTTTTAGTTCGACAATAGCTCCACTCCTTACCAAGTGACCCCAGTCGTAACTTTCATATGGCTTCTCAGTTTGCTGTTTTCGTGTAACATTTCATATATTGCATTGTTGTTTTTTTTGGATAGGAGAAAGTTTCACTCAATAGTACTACACAATGAGCTCTGCATCTCTAGACATTTTAGATGAGCCTAATTTGCAAAGACTATTAGTCTGTGTGGTTATTAGCCCTATGAAGGGTCTCAACAACAATCTTATTTGTAACTATGTATTTGTATTTAGTGATCTAAGGTTTTCATGATCCCTTACCCACAGACAAGGTGCCCTATGATAACATAGAAGCACCACCGACAAC
Organism: Glandiceps talaboti; assembly: GCF_964340395.1. Lineage (NCBI taxonomy): Eukaryota > Metazoa > Hemichordata > Enteropneusta > Spengelidae > Glandiceps > Glandiceps talaboti. The sequence goes on along the minus strand of NC_135556.1, from coordinate 24,495,211 downwards.
GAATTTATTGTATTGCCAAGATACATATACGGGTTCATGAAGTTCAGGGGATTCTCTTAAACTTCCTTGACGAGTCCATGGAAGTATAACCGACGGTTACTAGTCGAGTCCAACCTCACTGTTGAATGGAGGGGGGGGGGCACTGAGATATGTAGACTTCCACTGTGTGATTGCTCCTGACTATGGTATCCAAAATGTCATGACATGGCTATATTAAGGGAGACTGATACATCCATGAAAATATCAACACCCATCTGTTCTTGAATTACAAAAAATCGTGCATAAGTCTAATCAGAGTTCTGAAATACGACACACGAAGACACCATAGCTTTTTTCCTTGTCTGTGACTCAGACCACCACTAAAAAGAGTCTTGGTCTGTGATAACAAGAAGATACAGTATTTTGTAATTATTTCGTACTTCATAGTTACTGTATAACAATTGTATTGAAATTTTACATTCTTCTTTTAGAAAGCCCTCATTATTTCTCATTGTACTACGAATTGTAAAGGGTTGCAAAATGGTCCCAAAATGAACTCGTCCCGAACGAATTCGTCCCATCGCCATCTCGTTCCACGACTAAGTCGTCCCAAAACGCTACACGTTCAGAACACAAAACACAAACTTGAAATGACGCAGCTTTGGCAGATTCTGTCGAGAAGGCAACACGACTTTTCATCTGTCGAAAGTTTTTTCAATTACAAACAATTACTTTATAGTTATGTTTTCGAACTTTGATATGAAAAATACGATGACAGAAATTTCAATTGACGTACGATCTATGACGCCACTAGTCCTGTTTGGGTTTAATAGTCATCCCTTTGATCCTCAAGATCAAGACAGTGTAGACCCGTGCACCGTCGGCAAGCAGGACTATGACGCTACATGCGTTATGCCTATTTGCAGTTAATATTATGAACCATACAGGAATTCTTTGAATGGGACGAGATGGCAGTGGGACGAGATGGCCCTGGAACAACTTTATATTGGAACGAGTTAGTTTGGGACCAGTTGGTTTTGGGACGAATGATGACCGCCCACCATTGTAAAGTACCAAACTCGGGAAACAGATTTTTACAAGCTACATTTTAGCTTTTCCCTGTTTTCCGCACAGGGGCGTGTATTATTGCTTAGATTTCCGTTTTCTTAGGAAAATATCATACGAATCTTGCTGCTACAAATGTATCAATCTCTATAGTACTACACGTATACTATAAATATACCTGTACAGGTAGGAATATATATTCAAAAGGTTGTTATATTTAGTCTGTAGACCTGGAAAACAACAATCTATGAAATATTACACGTCCCTGTGGTTTTCCGGCCATAGAACTCTCAATTGTGTTCTATACAGATGTGTTGTGCAATTTCTCTAGTTTGTCAATTTCTGTATATGTTTGGCATACTGTGACTAATTCATTCTTTCTATGGCAAATAAACAAGAAATATCTTCATAAGGTTCATTTTATGAAAGCAATGGGGGGGGGGGGGGGAATGATACCTGACAGTGATAGCTAGTTAATTATTACATAAGAAGGTATAGTTACAATGCTATCCAATCAGCTTGACCTTTACACAGTCAAGTTCTTTGTTACATTAAGCCCAAGACAATGTCTTTTATTTGTAGACGCACACCAATATCCTTTACCATTGATTTTGGAGCTCCAAGAACTATGCCTTTACGTAACATTTTTGTTTATTTCTCACCTAGGCTGCAGTCACAAACATCTCCGGGGGGAGTACTTTCAGTATATCTCAGGGGTACCTTCAAAAATTGTGATTAGGACTCGGAGGGGTGCTTGGAAATATAACGAATTCTTTCGTTGGAAAAAATATTATATTTTGCTAAGTTGATTAACTTCTTGAACCTGAACTTGACTAATTTATAAAGATAATGACAAAAATATATCATAAACAAATTTCCCCTGCAAGAAAATGATAGCATTGCTATTAGATGGCAACCATTCTTGATTGTTTATGACGTAAATCAGCCCATACAAATCAACAGTATTAAGTATATATGTCATTTATGTTGCATTTTGCACTGACCAAAAATGAACTAAAATAAACTTTTGATATCTTTATTGTCTGAAAATATGGAATAGCTATGCCTAAATATACTATCAACACTGGGTAAACAACAACAAAACCAAACTAAAGATTGAGATTTTGATGACCCTCCCCCCCCCCAGGTGTTTGTGAATGCAGCCTTAGCCTCTATGCTTAGTATATCGTTATTGTTTTTGTGTGACATGTCTTCTTCGTAAGCTATGTGTTATTACCGATTTACTGATTCCTAAAGTTGCCGGAATTTGTCCAGTCCATGTTTAAAGGTACATGTGGTAGGTGGATTTACAATTTCTGTTTTTAGGCTGCTCTATGTATTTATAACACGTTGCGAGAATCACGTGACTTGAGATTGAATCAACGTCACAAAATACTAGTTCGTGTATGTAGCTATGCTGGTGTCGTTAGTACATCCATGGAAGGATACATCCAAGTTGTACTGATTACGGCTATGATTTTGGATGATAAAACCACCTCAAAGGTCTGGTAACTTATTCAAATTTTGAATCTTGTAAATAAGCCCTGCTGTACTTGACATGTGTGCGACTATTTGTGATTTCCTGCAAGGGTGTATGGGAAACTTCTGGTGGTGACATTATATTTACCACATTCACGTTTCGCCACATTTGCTCTTGTATTTGTCATGACAAAAGAGATTATGGTAGAAACACAGGTCTTTTGGCTTCTTCATTTACTCGTTCTTATTTTCTTATCTCTCTCTCTCTCTCTCTCTCTCTCTCTCTCTCTCTCTCTCTATCTCTCTCTCTCTCTCTCTCTCTCTCTCTCTCTCTCTCTCTCTCTCTCTCTCTCTCTCTCTCTCCCTTCTATCTCTCATTAAGTGTCATACCAGGGCAAGAACTCTGAAACTATGCATCACGGCTTCCTACAACTTGATAGACTTTTCTTCATCTCGACCTCCTTCTATCGACACTGGTAATATGGGGCGATATACATCATCATTCTTCTCTCACCCAGTCTGATTATCTCGGTTTTTCCCCGTGACCCATCCTATGTTTGTGGAATATTACAGCTCCCTCCCCCGTCGTAAATAATAATTGATTCCTTACCAGACCGTGATCCAACAATGCTGTAGTTAAATCGAATGGTGTATGGTTACAGTAACATTATGTTAGCATTACTGAAACGCACGGGGGTTTGTTTTCTATAACGGAATATCACACTTGGTATTGTTGTGTGAGTGTAACATGATAAGATAAGATAAGATAAGATAAGATAAGATAAGATAAGATAAGATATTTCTAATTTGGTATTTAAAAGAAATAAAGTTCATAATCTAAGTAAATAACTAAGTTATAAATATGAAAGTAAGGAATAGTTCTAGTGTCTGTCTATTTACTACTACATGATTATTAAAGTGGCACAAGCCAAGTTTATATGCTTACGTGAAAATACTTACAAAACCTTCAATTTACTAATGTTAATAACGATGCATACCTTCTATGACGTCACAGTTCGTGTTCTGCCATTTGTAGAACTGTTGATTGCATAGTAGAGGTTTCCTGTACATTTTTTGATATGTATAATAAATTATGTCATTGGATAATTTATAAATTATATATCCTAGTACGAGCCTTTGGTTCAGTAAAATGCAAGTGATGGTTAAGTGTACATAAGTAGAATACTGTGAGCACCTATTCAAATGCAGAAACAAATACATCATTCAGCTTATTTATTCCGGGATCTGGATTCCGGATTCCGGGCTTCCATAGTACCTCCAATTGTGGAATTGTAAACGAAGCATATTGCTAGGTTTAGAAATAAATATGTAAGTAATGACTGAAGGCAAGTAAAGCAAAACTAGAATGTACTCTATACAACTATCATGATAACGGATAAACTTTCCATTCACTATCCTCAAATGAACTCAACCTCATACACTAGGTCAAAGGTCAAACGCGAACAATTACTTGCATATCAAGGGAGCCATGTAATAGTCCAGATTTACAATATGAATACTCATGCGTGTAATAGTAGAATATATACATACAAGCTGTGCAAACCGTATATGTTGTGGCCATAATAGCTTATATTTAGAAAGGTACGTAAAGGTCGCGTATTGTTCATGGTATCGGGATGAATAACCACTTCTGAAAGTCTAATTTGCATAAAAATCATTCCACAGAAAGCCAGCTTGTGACCAGTGTCAGGCTGTGGTGAAAGACAGTTTCAAGCCACATACTTGTAGTCAATCCTGTGGGTTATGTTGCACCGTACCGTAGGTATGATGAGACGTAAAACTGATGACTAGGTGAGTTCATAGATATAATGTACGTTACTGTAACCTAATAACAAATCAAACAAGAATATTATATATTGCAGGAAAATCTGTAGAGTTATATTCATAACATCCAACAAAAACACGATGAGGCTCTATTACACTATTATTGAATTCAAATAGTTGAAATACATCTTACGGTATTCATGTGTAGATATATAGTGTACTTTCATCACGTTAGAAACGGTATCAGTGCAATGCATCATGTATCATCACCCTGGGACAACCAGCTATTTAACGATATGGTATCTAAGCGTGGTGAAGTCCTTGCCCTTGTTTCATAGATCTATTAATAAATAACTCGTGACGATATCAGTCAGTGGTCTAGCTCAGTCATGGAATGCGAACAACACACTGGGTACCAGTAAACATTAAGGCTAGGGTCAGAATTTACGGCAGGGGTGTGCTGGGGAGAAAATATTTTGGTCAAAATCTTTTTTGCAGCCCTTCCCCCTTTCGCGCTCTCAAAATATTTCATGCATCCCCCGAAATGAACCCAAGATTTTCGAGGCCCCCCCTACATTCATTTTAATATGTGTAATTATACACTACCCCTCCTCCCAACTTCAGAGAGAGAGATGCAGATAGACAGACAGACAGACAGACAGACAGACAGACAGACAGACAGACAGACAGACAGACAGACAGACAGGGAGACAGGGAGACAGACATACAGACGGACGGACGGACAGACAGACAGACAGACAGACAGACAGACAGACAGACAGACAGACAGACAGACAGACAGACAGACAGACAGACAGACAGACAGACAGACAGACAGACAGAAGGCATATACACAAGTACATTCGCATGGCTGTCACCCACCTCATCACTGAATATATTGTTATTGTGGCGAAGCCGTGATAAATGTTTAATCTGCTACTGGTTGAATTTGGTTCAAATCATCAGCAAAATATTTTGGGACCCCCTTCCAGACCATCAGGATTTTTATGCCCCCCCCCCTTGACCTCTCAATTTTTTTCACGGCCTCCCCAATTTCTCCTCAGGCCCCCTGTCGGAAATTCTGGCCCCGACCTAAACAAAGTATACAGTAACTCAAATGTCATTGCAACAGGTACATCCTCAAAGTAGTGCATCACTTACTTGTGCTATCATGTTTGTTCTAGGGCAGACGGAGTATCAAGTTGTTATTTAGTCACCTTTTAGAGTCTCTCTCTCTCTCTCGCTCTCTCTCTCCCCTCCCCCTCTCTCTCCCTCCCTCCCCCCTCTCTCTCTCTCTCTCTCCTTTCTGACGTCATGTACTCTTGCAGCACATGTAATTTATATATAATATATATGCATAAATAAACCAAAGGAATGAATTAAAAAAGGGGGATTAGCTTGAAAGATTGATTCCTCCTCCATGGGAATCATTTCGTGGTTTAATAGCAATATGATGTGGGATTTGTAGTTATCAATATCAGTAGCTGATATGAACTCTGAAAACAACACCCCTGATATTTAAAAATGACCACCCCCTAAAACACTAAAACGAGAAACGATAGGTCAGGTAAATAAACTTTGAGTATGTGTATTTTGTAATATGCACTTTGGAACTAGTGTTCATACTATGTTTCTGTATCGTGTGTGTGTGTCGACACACTTCAGTTGCAGCTCTCCTCTGATAACGACTTGCTGACTTGGCGCGATATTTCTGACATTTTGGAGCTGCTCTACGTGTTCCCCAGTACGGTAACAGAAAGAGGTGATGATGATGGAGAGGAACGATACGTTGAGACCTATGGCGCCCACCGTTACTTCCTATTGGAACGTTATATATCGACTGTGTGGAGAGAGTGATGCCGTCATGTTTTGTTTTGGTAAGCATGTACTGTCATATTAAAAGCCTTTATCATCTACCTCCATAGCTATACCATGTCATAAATGTTACCATGGAGATTCTGAATCAAATGGTTATGGAAGTGAGGTTATTTTTTATGAAAAAGCAATAGAAGACGAAGTTGGACACCGTGTATTTGTGACTGTAAATATTGATGTTAGCATAAATGAAATTGGCCTATATCCGATGTCATCGGCTTAAGTGAGAAAAACATGGGCTCTAAGGAACGTTTCATTTTTATGTTGGGTGGGCCTTAGAAAGTCTTTTGATAATAACAGTGTATAACTGCTGCTAGTATCAGAATAAGAATAGTGATGTAAAAGTAGAATTTTTAAAAAAATAGTAAAAAAAAGAACAGTCCTGAGTAATTTCCTTGGGTAAAAAGCCATAAGGGGAACGCCATTCCAGGAAATAAAGGTATTTTATTCAACTTTTGGTTCTGGAGTCATTTGAATTCATGATTTACACCACATAATGTTTTCGCTCGGTTGTCAACAAACACCAATTGGAACTCATTTTTGCCTCTATCGTTCTTTCAGTGGAACACCGTTGCATCATGGGTCTTAGTAGACATGAATATTCATTAGATGCCCAATGCATATTCATGACTCGTAAGTGTCTATTTCCTTCAGAAAATAGTCTGAATCTAATACATAGTAAATATTCATGTCTGCTTGCACCATGAAGCATTGATGGTGTTCCGCTAAAAGACCAATAGATGTGAAAAGAGGGAGTTTCAAATATTTGATGTTTTATTGGCAATGGAAGGAAATTATCGTGATACGAAATAATGAAATCACTCTCGATAATCTGTATTTCCTTGAGTGGTGGTCCTCTTCAATTTGTTTACCTTTACTCCCTCTCGAAGATTGATATCATGAAGTGTGAAAACAAATACGTATAATGTGATTTGAATAGGCGATTCGATTCGATTCGAATTTGGACACAGTTCTAATTCTAGCTTGTTTAGTTTACTATAAACTACTTTCCCATTGACATTGACAAATATTTATACTGGGAATGGTTTATGCCCGAAAAGTAAACGTTTACTGAAATTAGTGTGGGCCATCGCGATGTTCTACTTTACCTACGTCATTACAAAGAAAGGCTTTGCCATTTTTCCTTAAATCTCAGAGACAGTCCTTCCATTACATTTGACATTATAATAGTAAAAGTCCCGTTTCCTAGCCAGACGGAATAACAATATTGAAATCCCCACCTATTCTAATGTTGAAATGAAATGACCTCGCCATAATGAATTAAAGGGACACAAGCTGGACCTCGCCATAATTCAAGGGCGCATGCTCGATTTTTTTAAGGCATGAGGTTTGTTGTAGATTAAAACTCGAGTATTCTAATTACTGAGTATTTTTTTAAAGCTTGCATATAATTGACAATTTTTTTTTGGAACTTCAACCTAGTATTCAGGAATATTACATACGATTCGATTGCATATACGTATACACAAATGTCGAGGAAACTTCAAGTATGCTAGCAATGTATCGACATTAAGATTTGACTAGACTAGTTTTATAGTTTAATTGTGGTCTGTTGTAAGTATTTTTATTCGTTTTTTTTTCTGAGTCAAACAGCTTATAAACCTAACTTATACCACTCTAAAGTATTTGCCACTGTTTCAGTTGTCTGGGGTTTGCTCTCCATTATTAGGCATTAATGCATCATCTTTCAAGATAGTTAAACTGCCCGGTGACAGTCAACGGTGCACCCCCCTATACAAAAATGAATACTTCCTTGTTTGTTTGTTTGTTTGTTTGTTAATGATTACAGACGTTTTCAGTAAACTAGTTTTTGACGTAATAACTATTAACTTTATAGATCACATGCATGTTGTTTTAACAGTGATTGTATGGTAGTCAACACGGTCAAAAAGACACAGTGACAGTCAAAAAATGACACACCCGGCGACAGTCAAAATAGTACACATATGACAGTCAGAATATTAAAGCCAGCTGTAAAGATCTACCTAAAGCAGTAATGATGGTCTAAACAAAGAATAATTTACTCATTAGTCCGCATTGATAATTAATGTAAAACACAGTGGTATCGTCAGATGAATTTACAATCTGATTAACATCTAGTCTATCTGCTAGACCTCAGATGTTCTTCCGATAAAATACGACACACGACCGAACATCCATGTTCGGGCAAGCCCTCACTGCGAACTTCGTTCGCTTAGAGTATCGAAAGAAAGCCCGTACGTCTAGCAGTAAGACTTATTAACATCTTGTTAATGCGTAAGTGTGTCTGGTTGACATAATTACAAATATTCACAGCTCTACGATTGGGTAAAAACAACAACACTGGTTAAAACAGTTATAGCTAGCTTTACATATAAAAATATACGGAAACCAAGCTGTCGGCAAACTAAGACAGGCACAAACTAAAACCTAGTGACGTAACGAGTTGATATACATGTAAGCTATGAATGGACAATCATGTATTGACACAAACACTGTGCGTCTCTGATAACAAATTTTCCTGAAGTCATGTGAAAGTGGTGGCATCTTGTTACTTGTTACTTGTCTGTAGTTACAACAATCCCAACTATCCGTACACCATGAATGGTAGTAGATTGGCATCTGTAGAATCAGAAACAGATCTAGGGATTTTGATACATAACTCACTGAAATCGAAACTGCATATTGCCACTCTATAAATCTCTAGTTCGTGCACACCTTGACTATGGTTCCCCACATGCGAGTAGAGATATTGTATTATTGGAAAAAGTACAGCGTCGGTTCATCACCAGGATGATTCCGCTTGGTGGCTTGAATTATGAGGATAGGTTACACATATTGAAACTGCCAACTTTAGAAACCAGACGGATCAGAGCAGATTTGCTGGAAGTGTATAAACTTTTCCATGGACATACTCTCGTTCACCCAGTTGTTTTTTTCAAAGTATCTACTTCAACAAGAGGACACAGTTCTTTAAGCCTAATTTGCTTCCCACCCCATGTAAATTCACGGTAAATTCACATCACCAAGGTAATGCTATTATTTACTTCTGTCTCTAATGTCTACGGTATAAGTTACCATTGCAGCAATAGTTTAGTTTGCCTATAGCTTGCTTTCCAAAGCAGTAAATTTCTCAAAGTTACAGCTCAATTTTATATTGAATTAAATTTATATTAGCAATACTGTTGAAAACATAAGCGTACTTGACACTCGCCCTATCGCACAACGGACTGAAAATCGAAATAACAAGAAGAGTGCATATACTATTTCTGTATACATAGGTCCATGGTTAGCATTTGTTTTGACTTTCTGGGTTGTAAACCTACCATTGTTTTACTTGGATTTGACTGGAAGACCCAAATTCCTCTATCGGTATAAGATACAAAAGGACAAAGCAATGAAGGTAAGGTATATCTTTTATGGCGTTACCGTGGTGTTGGGGTTATCACAATGTCTATAAAGTTACTATGCATGGTGTTGTGGGGTTATCTACTCTGGAGTCGACGCGTAGCTTAGAATCTCAAAATCTCTGTTCACCCACACCGTCGTTAGAGAGACTCGAAGCGACTGATACTGTTTATGAAGTTACATATGGTGTATGGGGTTACCACAATGTTTATGAAGTTACCATGGGGTTTATGGGCTTATCACAATAATGAAAATATGAAGATACTTAGCTGCAATAATTGTAGCGTCTTGTTGCGGTTTTGTGGTTTTTTTCGTCTGTTTTGGTGACTTTTTAAGTTTTTGTGTTTAACCCGCACCTAACCGTTAGGTGCGGGTTAAACACAAAAACTTAAAAAGTCACCAAAACAGACGAAAAAAACCACAAAACCGCAACAAGACGCTACAATTATTGCAGCTAGAAGATACTATGCTATGTTTATGGAGCTACCACGATGTTAGGCGGCTTCTCTGATATTTATGGAGTGAAGCAGGGAGTGAAGCATTGTTACACTATATATGCACAGGGGTGTGTAATATTTCATAGATTGTTGTTTTCTTATTGCTTAGAATGCCGTTTTCTTAGGAAAATATCGTACGAATCTTGCTGCTACAAATGTATCAATCTCTATACTACTAAGAAATATTCTTCCCTTTACATGTAGGAATATATATTAATCAAAAGGTTGTTATATTTAGTCTGTAGACCTGGAAAACAACAATCTATGAAATATTACACGCCCCTGTGTATATATGCCTGACAATCACCTTGCTACCTTGAACATAAAATTGAATTTTATACAACAGACGTGAGAGTTTAATTTTTTTTAACACTGCAGAAATCGTGTTCATTATGAGTTGAAAGGAGCGCTGTAATGTGTTGATGTACTGACAATACATGCACTAGCTCTGAAAATATACGCTACGGGTCTTCTCCCCTACAGAAAGAAGGGGGACTCGAAGACGTGTCGAAACCCCGTGGCGTATATAATTCCAGAGCAATATACATGCACACGAACTGTCTTTGGTCTTGTTGTATTGCACACTTTGTTTTGTTAATTATTATCATACATACTTTTATCAATTCCAGCTGGAAGAGCCACGTCTGCGCAAACTCTTTAAAACCATCCTGTTTAACCAGCTCCTCATGGGCGGTGCAGTAATGTATCCATATTACGTGATCGCTAGGTGGCGTGGTTGCAGTGCTGGAGATGATTTACCAAGCTTGGGAAAGATATTTTTCGACTTGATTTGCTCTGCTTGTGTAGTCGAGCCAACTTTCTATTATTCCCATAGGTGTGTATTACTGTGTCGTATTTTGACTGTGGTTTAGCGACATAATCTTTATTTAAAGTCAAGTGAACTCGTTGTAAAAGTTCTCCAATCTTCATAATTTCTTCGTTGTGGCTTTGACAAGAACTTCTGCCATTATTTAATGATAATGTCAATCAATCAATCAATCAATCAATCAATCAATCAATCAATCAATCAATCAATCAATCAATCAATCAATCAATCAATCAATCAATCAATCAATCAATCAATCAATCAATCAATCAATCAATCAATCGACCAACCAACCAACCAATCAATCAACCAACCAACCAACCAACCAACCAACCAACCAACCAACCAACCAACCAACCAACCAACCAAACAAACAAACAAACAAACAAACAAACAAACATACATACATACATACATACATACATACATACATACATACATACATACATACATACATACATACATACATACATACATACATACATACATACATACATACATACATACAAACAAACGAATTCACTTTCTATGGATAGTCACTGTGTTGTTTATCAAGGAAGTATTCTGAGGCCACTGCTGATTCTGTGCTATGTGAATGATATGGAAATTTAAATCAAATGTAAACTCCTACTCTATGCTGATGACAGTGCCTTATCTCACACAAAGGCATCGTCGCAAACCACAGCCTCTTTTACGGCGCCGTCCAAAATTACGTCAATCTCGTTATTTCACAGGTGTCGCGGAAGAAATAAGTCAGCAAATCTGTCAAATACATTGGACTCAATCTTGACCAAAGTCTATCAGAGTTCAATATATTCAAGGGTTAATCAAATTCCTCTACCGACAAGCACATTTTCTCAACCAAAATATTTTCTCAACCAAAACTGCTGCAAAACCCTCTGCTCTGCTCTAATCCAATGTCACTTTGATTATTCGTGTTCGTCCTATTTTTCTGTTCTTACCAAAACTCTCGAAAAGAAATCCCAAATCACCCCCCCCCCCAAAAAAAAAATAAAAGAATTATACGGTCCAGCTTTTCTATGGAGCCCAGATTACACATACGTGTAGGTACTTATCAGTTTGATGCCCTGGGTATGCTGAACGTCAAGGTTAGAGTGAGCCAGCTACGGTTTAACCATGCTTTCAAAATATACAGTAACTCCAGCCCTTTGTATTACACCAATTGACCAATTATGGTACTAGGGGAGGTTGGTACAATTTTCACTATGAGAGGCTCTAATACGTTTTAAAGGACTAGATCAATCTACCAGACCGAGTATAAAAAAAGCAGTCAAACCATATATGTCCAGTACACTAAGCGATACCGCAAACAGCAAGCTTATTCGTTATTAGTTAGTGTGCCTCCACATTTTCCCTATTTATGTTAGTCTTTCCCATTCTGTGTAAAACATCTTTGCTAATCCCGCCACTATCTTTAATTAAACAATGTGTGCCAGTTTGTATTTGTATACATGTTATGTCGTTCTTTTTGATTTCAGTAATACTGAGATAAACTGATCCATACAACCAACAAGGAAATGCAATGTGAATGATTACATTGCCTTATCAGCGTCGAACTCTGGCTCCGTATTAGTCAGGCTATTATAACGGAACTATATAATGCTCTGCTCAGTCGATTCATGATGAAAGATACCAATGCATGTACCATCACTTCACCGTAAAACCTCAGTTTCGATTATTTTTCATTCACAGGCTGCTTCATCATCCGCTTTTATACAAGCACGTCCACAAAGTCCACCACGAATGGACTAGTCCTATCGGCCTATCCTGCATCTATGCCCATCCAATTGAATTTATGACCTCAAACATCACGACCGTGATTGCCGGCCCTCTTCTGATGGGTTCTCATTTGGTTGTTCATTTGATATGGTTTGTGATTGCAATTTACTCAACTAGTATTGCCCATTGTGGATACCATTTTCCTTTGATAAAATCTAACGAACAACATGACTATCACCACTACAAGTAAGTTACACGATGGTAAGGCTGCATTCACAAATAATGGGAGGGGGGCCGAGGAATTGCGGGGGTGGACTTGAAAATTTGGAGGATGGTGGAGGGGGGGGGGACTTGAAAATTGTTGATGTTTTTTTTGGGGGGGGGGCCTAAAAATATTTTTCACATATAATAATGATGAAAACACATTTTGAGATACCCAATGTCTTTTTAATAACTTTATAAGTGTGTGTTGAGTTGCTTATCGCCCATTGTTGATCACAACTATTACACCAACTGTAAAATGAGCACAGGAAGAGACTGCACAATATAGATAGCCCAGAATCACTGCAAAATGAGTATGACATAGTCTATGGACAATTTCAAAGCATTGCACTATTTATCATACTCGACATCGGCTGATGGCACGTTGAACTGTCCTGAAGTGAATTTTTTAATCTTTTAAATAAACGTTTTGAACTATCTTGAACTACATAAATAAATAGATAAATGAATAAATAACAATGATAAATAAAACTCTTCCAAAAAAACATGTATATAAAATCCTTTATGATTTCAGGCAGAAAGTACTTGTGACATTTATCACAATTTATATTTGTAAAATGAATGTAAACTGGTAAATAAAAAATGTATAAATATAAATAAATTTTGTAAAAATTAAATAGTTTAATCGTTTAAAAGTTAAATTTGCACCATCCCTTAATTATTTGTTATCCATTTGTACCTGATTGATTATTGAAAGTTTTGAGCAAATGACATCAAGCTCTGCATCTGAAGGCACATTTTGATAAATGTGAAATGAGTTTAAATAGCCTGTCAGGCTGTCACTGATATTTGGTTGGTGGTGGTGGTGGTGGTGGTGGTGGATCAACAGGTTCGATACTAATACAAATACATAGTTACAAATAAGATTGTTGTCGAAACCCTTCAATTACAAAAGAATTGTTGTAAACTGAAACATTATATACAATAATGGCCACCATTTTACCTGTTATTTCCATGGATCTGCATCATAGCTACCATGGTGTGTATTTATTTGCTTGGAATACATACAAGACTGTCAGTGTTTGGCTTAAAGGGCAGAGTTGCCCTATTTTAAAAGTTTACATGTATTTTTTTTAAATTTTGAATGCAAATTTGTATATGCTGTTTGCAAAAGACTGTACAGTAGTCTAATTGTCTCTAGATCCATTAATTTTAAAAACACTATTCAAAAATAATATTGGAAGAGTATTCATGTAAATTTGTTAACAGGCTAGGAGTATGGCTTTAAACAATAATTCAGCACTGTTCAGCCAAAAAACATTAGTGAAACCTTTTCGGTACTCACTCTAATATTCAACTTAACTTATTTTGTGTTATTCACACAGGTTCAGCGTCAACTATGGAACGTTTGGTTTGTTGGACTGGTTACATGGAACAGATGCGATGTTCCGAAAATCCGACCAATTCAAAAGACATAAAACATTTTTTGGCATTGTACCATTATCTGAATCAATCCAAACCAACAGTAAGAAAGACTAACGAATCACTGGTCTAATGATGGCAATGGATATTACCACCCTACCTACACACTTCCACCGTTTTCCTGGCTACATGAAACCCTATGAACACAGAACTTACCTTATTGGTATACATGTAGTACAATTTTGTATGCCTGGTGTTTGTTATTTTACACTGAGCTAGATTCTGCCTGTCTCGAAATATTTAGGTTAGAAATTATTGGTTTGTGATTGTATTATTTATATATATAGTTAATACAGACTTTGTGAAATGTAATACACAGTATATATTTACTTTGAGCCTTGCAATCAACTGTTAGGCTACAAGTTTTTTCACTGTCATCGCGAAGAAAATTATTTCTGCACCACGTGTAGACCGGTATACACTAACATATACATTGTTTACGATGTGTGACATAAATCAACCGATAGCCATCGATCGTCGTAAACCACAGCAAACCACAGCCTCTTTAAGGCATCGTTCGATGTATCACAGAAGAAAAATCAATGCTAGTTTGCGGAATGCTGATAACGTACATGACATGGCTGTGGTGATATGAGATGTCTTTCAACAAATTCATCGGATAGTAACAGTCAAATGAGATAATATATTGCTGAGTTGACAATATTCTGACTCTATATATGGTTTTCATGTTATAGCTTTTGCAAAGAACCTTGATGTTACATTACTTTACGGAGAGTTTGGAATTTTTGAATGTAAGCTTACAGTATATATATATATATATATATATATATATATATATATATATATATATATATATATATATATATATATATATATATATATATATATATATATATATATATATATATATATATATATATATATTTATATATATATATATATATATATATATATATATATATATATATATATATAATAGCAAAACTATTACGCTCTGCCACTGCGGTATAGAGCACTGTCTTAGCAGATTGAAACTCACCGAGTTATATATATATATTCAAACATATATTCAAAACTTGAACTACAACATGGATTAAGGAAAGTGTCAATAGTCGATGTTCAGGTTCCAAGATGCATTGCGCGAGAGGACGTCGCTTATGTTGTTAGATTTAGTCTTGTTTTGTCTTTATTACATTTGAAATAACATTTTCATCAGGAACTGATGG
Source organism: Glandiceps talaboti (assembly GCF_964340395.1). Lineage (NCBI taxonomy): Eukaryota > Metazoa > Hemichordata > Enteropneusta > Spengelidae > Glandiceps > Glandiceps talaboti. The sequence continues at coordinate 24,479,666 of NC_135556.1, read as the reverse complement.
TAAGACATGTTGACCTCTTTAACTTTGGGTGATTTTATAGAACAACGACTGAACCCCATCGGTGACAGAGTGGGATTTTACGGTTAAACCCAGGGTACCGTCATGTGACAACCATCCTCCCTGAGTAGCGCGTGCAAACCCCTCCGCGCGTACAGAATTCATGGTATTGTATGGAGAGACGCGCAATGCATCTTGGAACCGGCAACAGGTCTATTATTGAAAACTACAGTACCTGTAACTGTGTTGGATATAATTACTTACGTCTCAATATTGACACCACGTGATAAATTGAATCATCTACAGGTAAACTTAAGGTAAGAAAACAATGAATTTGTATTTTACGACATGGCCCTAAAATCATGACGGTGCATCTATCGACCAGAACACTCTCCAATCTTGCTGAAATAGTTTAGTTCCTATACGGTATCGTTTAATTCGACTTACACCTCCACTCACACGTGGTTTAGGTTAGAGACCACGTTGGCATCCAGACTGTCTAATGCCGAAAGTGTATGATCTAGATATTTAATATTTGATTAACACTATCATGATATACAAATGTGTAGGGTAGGTATCGATGCTAATCAAACTAACATGGTGTCGGATTCAAAACCAAGTTTTTCCTCAAGACTTAAACTTGTTGCTGCACATATTACGTATAAGATCCACAACAAATTAACATGAGTGGTTTATAACTTTCAGTGAATACATCTCTATGTGAGATGTACATACTCTGTTCATATCCAAGGGGTCTCTGTGTGAGATAACTGCCCTTCTGCAGTACAAGAAACACATCGCAAAGCAAAGAAAAAAAAGTCGGGATGTTATTTTCAAATACATATATTTAGTCCACGTATATTGCTTTTAAATTATTGAATTTTGACGACCAAAAGTTTCTTTTTAAAAACGTTACCAATGCAAATTTGATAGAACCTTGTCACACGCTAAAGAATCCTTAGAATTATGACAAAATACAAATAAGTTTTTAAGGTTGCAGTTATTTGCATGTCAATAAAGAATGATTAGTAGATCATTGTATTGTGTACATTCTTTATAGATCATTAGATATAAGGTACTACTATATCAGTACGTATAGACAGGGGTTATTTTAGACTTCATAACCATACGTCCACGTATTGTAATACATGTACATTCATTGTTAAGATCTTGGCGAACCACCATGTATAGGTTTTATATTCGCATGTCGCATTTCCGAACATTTTTCATGAACGAGTGGAGTGGATTGTGGTATTCTGGAGAACCAATATATGCCAGACATATTTCCCTATCCCATCCGAGCTTGTGCAAGAGTCGATTAGGTAAGTCGGGTTACAGAAATGTTGCATGTACCAGCTGGGTGTACCCCGGGGTGTATCGCTCTCTAAAAAGGATACAAGGTACTTGAGATCTAGAGATACTAAGTCAACAAGTTTTACTCCAGATTAGGGAGCGTTCAGTTTTTCTGGCCAGGGTGGGCCGATAGTTTTTTTTGTGTTTGTTGTACTGAAAATAGACTGACCCCCTGTGAACCTTCTCGAAACAAATCAGCCCACTTCTCAACAAATGAAAAAACTACGATAATTCCCCTCCCCGATCCTTTGGCGACACAAAACGCACCATTCTTAAGTATTCATCTAGTCAATTAGTGCTGTGTTCTATAGGGTAACGTATGGTACACATTGATAACATTGATAGTCGACTTCAGAATCCATTAGAGATTTCTTTACTACTAGATGTTGGCTTTGTAAGGAGAAGTCTGAAATCTCACGTTTAGCTATATTTGGAGATACTAAGTCAGTAGGGCTGATGTAAAAAGTAGTTTATTATGGCAAAACTGCAAGAAAGTTGAATTCGCAAATTTACAACATTAAAGACTGCTCTTGTGGGATATTTTAATTCGGAGAGCCACAACTCAACATCTAAAATAAGACGACCCCTCCCTTGACTCAACGACTCACTACTTTGACCACTAAATTAAGATGAGTTCCCATGATTTGCCGCCCCTGTAGCTGTAAAACTGAACGCTCCCTTACCTGGCAAATATAAAACAGCAAATGTCAGAACAAGACAAGACAATTGATGAAAAAACAATTAGCCAATAAAAAAGATAAAAATAATGGCATCGACAAAAAATCACAGTCCTTAGTTTATCTGATAGACATTGGGTTTTTTTTTCAAATCGAGTTCAAACATAGCTTGGCATATTCTAACTCTTATTCAACAGGTTTTAATTATAGCTCTCTGAAATTCTTCACCTGTCTCACAAAGAAAGTGTCATCACTGCAAACATTAACATGTGCGGCAGTAATAAATGATTGATGCTGTAGTCAATGATCTACACTGTGATATTGTGATAAACGACCAGACTTTTAAAGAGTGGTCTGAGCCGAAATAACCCCCCCCCCTCCCCCTCGCTCACCCCTCCCCCTCCCCGTAATGTTTTGCCTCGTTCAGCAGGACATGCAACTATTTATATAATGATCTTAGGGTCACGACGAGAATGTTACTATAGAATAAGTTGCTGGAACCCCAGGCCAGAGCCTCGGTCGAGCGGAAGCAAAGCCCCTCCCAATAATTTGGTAGTTAATCCGGGCACAATGATACTGTTAAAATGTATTATATTATCACAGACAAGGTCACTTGTCTGTGGTATTATCAAGCTTTCGCTGCCATGTACATGATGTATGTATATCACATGTCATGACACTTAATTGTGGTAAGGGGAGACGAAAATAAGTTGTCCAGCAACTAGTCGAGTCTGCCCTCTTGAAAGGGTTACAGGTCAAGTTGTGATCTTACTAAGATTCTTAGCAAAGTATGTTCAATATTTCTCGAGAGACCTGTTTGGGTCATTTGGTGTGTGAACTTTCAGTAGTTTGTAACATAAACTTCTATCCGTTGTACACCAGCTATGTATGTACACTACACCGCAGTGTGTGATTGTACCAAGTCCATGATACCTGTCTTAACATATCAGATATGCTCTTGTTCATAAGTCAGACGTATGCACAGCTGGGACACGACCGGGGGACACGACCTAGATATAGTATGAAATACCAATGAATCCATGGCGAACAACAATTTGCAAAACAACCAGTCATATCGAGCTGTGGTAATCCACTGAAAGAAGAGTGTCGTTCTGACAGCTTGTGAAATTCTAATCAACATGTAAACATAACGAAAGCCAATAAGAGAGTAATGGTACACACATTTTTAATATTAAACATGTCAAATACAGTGTAATGTAAATACATTGCCAACGAGAAAACAGTCCTCAAACAGACCACGCTGTCAAAATAGTATTAATTTTATCACGTTTATATTGTGTTCTTGTAAAATTGTTATATCGTTGGTCAAATATGATAGTATAGGATAAATTATAGTAAACCCACAATTACAACAACACATAACTCAAACAAACAAACAAACAAACAAACAAACAAACAAACAAACAAACAAACAAACAAACAAATAAACAAAATAAATAAATAAATAAATAAATAAATAAATAAATAAATAAAAACTAACAAGTATCATTTACCAAGTCTATCAAATATATGAACACAATGATGTAACTACGTTACAAGCAGGATCATATAACTGAAATCAAATCTATATCGATTTTGTCAAATAACTAATGGGATGAAATTACCAAACTAAAACTATAGATTAGATCAGATTAGATTTAATATATTAGATCTAACTTTATTAGAAAATTGACAATTTTATTTGGGTACATAAGTGTAATAAGGATATTAAAGAATATTGCAATGAAATAGGCGAATGTTATATCAATATACGAGTTTTGATACTCAAACCAGGTTATGGCCGGCGACTCGATTCTCTTCGTAGTTTGCGTTTCTGTTTGACTGGTAAAATGATGGTACCTTGAGCATCAAATAAAGAATATTTTAATTTTAGTATTATCGGATGATGTATGTCCACGTATTACATGTTTCAAGTCGTACCATCTCACTGTTTACTAGGTTATTAATCGTCATGGAGACCGGAAGCAAATGACGACGTTCACACCGACAAACTTTGTGGTGTCAACTAGCCGATGTGACGTCAGAGAACTCGGTCTGACGTCACTGCGCGGTATTTGTTCAAATATGGCAAATGCATCTAGATCTTGCTCGATTATTCAGTAGAAAGCTTGTTTAATTTCCGACCTTAAGTCTCAAGACCAATTTCGAACAATTCTAATAATATATGGCGTCAGACACTGTTATAATTGTACATTCCGATTTGCGTACATTCATACGTTTCTAAACGACCGATAGCGATACAGAAACTCTTCCATAGTGTGCCATCCCGTTGTACCATTGAGGTACTAATGTACTCGCTGCCTTCTCCCGTTTACGTTCTATTACCTGGTGTGGTGTAGTGTAGTCAATGCCATCAACAGTACGTGTTGTTTTGTGTGTGACCAAGGAAGGTCGTGAACAGTTGTGATTGACTACGTAAATTTGACCTCGATATTGACTGACCTCAACAGCCTTGAAGAAGGTCGGCGAGGCCAGCTCGCTCGTTGCGCAGCAAACAAACACACCTCAGCACATTATAACATTTTGCGTTAAATACAAAGTTCTTTCTTTGACATGTTATGTATGTCTTGTAAATATAGAAAAAAAATATCGAAATTAAATATATTTGCAGATTTTAAGAACGTAACGTGTTTTTTTTCCTTAGTGGAGCCGAGTAGCACACAATTCAGAATATCAACAGAAACCTAAATCTTGATAAAATAAATTAATACACCACTAAAAATTGACGAATTAACTTATATTTATATTTCGAAATAATATCTCGGCATCAGACGGTAAAATGCTAAGTGTTGACTGTTGTACGTATAATTTGTACGAGTCATTGTTCGGTTAACCGGTTGTACTGTGAGGGTCATCCACTCGCCTCTAGGGGCGCTACAAAAGAATTTGGGAAGGGACTAAGAATTAAGCACTCAACTATAACAATTGTTTATCAAAAATAACTTTGTAAACCTATCTTCTAAGGTGATATGAATAATTAGTGCTTGTTGATGCAATAATTTTTGAAGTCGCAAAGGTATTTTTAAATTGAATTACCCATCAGTGAATGGTTTAGTCTGGCATTGAGTTCCTTCAATGCATGGCTTCATGATTACCACATAAACGAAGCTTTGCTGTTCATATTGAAGTTATTAAATTATTATTGAATGTAAGCAATATGTCCACATAAAAGCATGTCTACTTTTTACGTGTTTTAACTGTTTGTTGAGATAAACATCGGACGCATGATGTTTCCAGAAAAGTTTTCGTTTGCTACACAACGGAAATAGGAGTCAGCAGAGAATGCGTGACCAGGTCGTCTTTGGTTTATGCATATTAAACAACAACACATTGAGAAGTCATTGTGTGAACGCCAGTCACTGGCACACTACAGCTACGCTAATCACAGACGTATATAGCACATCACATTCCGGGCAATTTCTTCTCTTTTTCTGCCCTTGCTGGGGCTAAGCCCGAAGGCTATCACCATAGTCATACTACAGGATAATATGGGGGATTTCGTATCCCCCAAACGAAGAGCCATAGTTGATCGTCTTCGAAAGCGTATTGAGTTATGCCGAAGACACCATAACATCTGCCAGGCCCGTTATGACCGTACCCAGGCTACCCGATTCGACCAAGATGCTCATGAGACAATTCTCCTTCATCAGCGGGTTTTGGAATCACGGGCCAAGAAACAGACGAAGAGTTTGAAGCAGGAAGGTAACCAACACAAGGGTAGTTCACGATGCGATGGTGGTAACAATAGTGCTAGCTCGGGAAGTGAGGCTAATAGTCATTTACGGAATCAACTTCTCACGGTAAGAGCTGGTATTAATGTCTGTCTATTATACGCGGGCCCTTTATTGTCATTCTGCCCTGTGTTCTGTTTCATACTTCACATTTACCCCACCAAATGGAAAACAAAGTCTCTATGAAAAGTTAATGTTGGTGGTGGTGTTGTCAGTTGGTTTGGCGTGAAGCGATCGGAAATACCTCGTAAGTTGTGGAGGCCGATTAAAGGAAGTGATCAATGCGTGTTATATGTGGAAATCGGCGCTGCTCTATTAACAATTACAATAATGTCGCTACCTTTGTCCGTATTAAAATCATGGCTCGCATTACATAGGTTTCTAAACCCCAGTCTGCTCGCAGACGTCAAGCCCGGAATTTGAGGTCCTAACGGAGTTGTAGAGAAGGTATACGTAGCAATGGAGTAGTTACTAAATCGCAGGGCAAACTGATTATCCTAGGAGCTGATTAATCGGTAAATTACCAGGCGTTAAGTCCATTCAGCGGCGTCATTCGATTGTATGACTTGTGTCTCAGATTAATCAATTTATGAAGTTTTGGCTTAGAAATTGTACCTGTACAAGACTGCAGGGTACTCATACAACGAAAACAACAGGTTTGCTGGGGTAGTTTTTCAACAGCTCGTTGTAATTAGCTTTATTTAGGAGTGATTTGATTTGATTGACGAAAACAGACTCTGATCGCCAGTTCACACTGTCACTACACACGTACACACTATACACTGTTAAAATGTTGTAACAAAAACAACCCTTGGAAATTTGTAGGGTAGAGCTAGAGGGACACACCGGGGCACCTCTACAATAAGCCATTTGCCAATTACTATGAAGTAATGTTGATGAGGTCTGGCCTAATGTAGCAATGATATTGTCATCACAATATAATATTCAGTCAAACTAGACTATTGGTGAAATAAACACATATCTTTCAATTAATAAATGCCAGATTTATGGGTTTTTTTCCTGTTTTTCCCCCAAGTAAATTTCAGTGTAAAAACTGAAATGCATTTGTTGGTATTTCAGTTTGGCTACTAAGCTAATATTTTCCAGTAAGTTGATACAAATGAAATTATTGAGAAAATTAGATTTAATGTGGAAATGCCATGTTATTATGAAGACCTGTAGGGATTATATCGGCTTTATGATTTTTAAAATCATCATTGCTATGATATGACATACACAACATATTGATATATATATTCAGAAATTCATATTATTCTTGTTTTTGAAGTAGGAAATATGTGAATTGTGATTTTGTTTTTAAGTTAAGACATTTAGATGTATGTGACATGTAGGAAAAAACAATTCAGGAAACTATAAATTCACATAATTTCATAAAACAATCAAAATTAACGATTCATGGATATTGAGATACTATAAATTCACATAATTTCATAAAAACAATCAAAATTAACATTTCATGGATATTGGGATATTATATCAAAATGATTAATTCCATGATCACAATTTGTTTTATTCCAATTTTTGTTGAAAGTGGTAGATATCTAATAGTATGATTTAGGATATGACCAACAATCAGATTACAAGTATCAATGTATAGTTATGGTGGATATGAAATAATAATACAATATTCACTCATCTGTCATAATCCCATGATATGAATACATGAAATGTATCCACTCTAAGTAAACCATGTGCCCGACTTTAAATTCACTAACAGTTTACAATACTAGTTTTAATGAAAAATTGCCATATGCTGTGCAGAAAAAAAAATCTGGTCAACCAATTAAACACTTCTTGTACATTCATCATAGACTTTTGTGTGTGGCGGCAATATAAGATGTGCCCTATAGAGATTCATAGACTCTTCAGAAGTGATGGAGTTTTGATATGAAGGGGTCTCATTATCTGACAGGAACATGTTTGTGGTATCGAACACTTGCAGTCAGTAGTTGACGGTAATGAAATTCATGAAAATGCAAAGAAATGCCGTTATGAGAGTTTCTAGTGGCATAATAATGAATGCCCTTGAATGAGAGAACTAGCAAATTTCAACAGGAAATGAACGTGATATACAACCATTCATCACAGTCCTTCAAGGAGACCTACATAGAAATTGGTTCTAGTGAGCTTGAAAATATCATGTACTTTGGTAGCATTCTGTATGTTGATCTGAAAATACTATGACCTTTCTGAGTTCTTATTTTGGTGAATTTGTGTGTACTATACATCAGATATTATCTTGTTTCAAGCACACACAAATTCCAGTTAATTACAATAAAGTGAGCAAACAGAACATCAGAGATTTTGATTTTCAGTATTATCCCATGATCTCTGTTTCATGTTCTAATTGGATTAAAAGCTACAATATGCAGATGAAAAACAGTTGTTTGACTTGCAAACAATAAAAAACCATCCATTAGAAATCGAAAAAAAAAGGAAACAAAAATGTCTGTGACACTTCCCTTGGACTGAGTACAGTTAGATTGTGATATTGTGATATTCAGGCAGCCATTGTGTCATATTTGGTATTTTGCCTGAATGACTTGTATTTGAAAGTATTCCAAATATGCGAGATCTGAGTCTAGGTATTGTCAGAACTCAATTATAATATTTAGTAGAGTGTAGATGGATGGGCTGTCCTGGGGGTCCCCTTTCTTTCCATGGAACACAAGATATGTTCTAAGATGTACATTTTTAACACATAGACTGACACATTTTAGCAATAGTGGGGGTTATAGCCTTAGGGCTGTTTTAGTACAGAACTCCTAGACTAAAGAGAACCATGTACTAGTCAGACTGGCTGTCTATGTTAACTAATGTGATAGTAACACAATCATATTATACTAGCATTGATGTCTTTTTTTCCTTGCCCCTGCCGACCAGCTGTAATTACTTTCACAAGAGAAACATTTTATTATATATGTATGTATTTTTAGACTGCTAAGTTGCATCAAGGCAATATAATGTTCATATTAATAATTTATTTGTGGTAAGTCGTGGCTTCATGACATCAGGAAAGGAAACCTGGATTTTAATGAAAAGAATTTTGCAAGGCAGTAAATATTGCCAGTTGTGTACATTCAGCTCATACCAGTGTGACATGTGCCAATGTTTCCATGACAACCACTCAAGTCAATTGACTCCTGTCCAAATCTCCTAAAAACAGATATATAATCACTTTGTGTTAGCACCTCCTGTACATGTCATAGGTCACAGGTCAAAGGGCAGTCAGATTATTTTACAAAATATTGATAGTGATGACTTTTGGTGAATTAAATTTTGTTTGGTTTATGAGAAAATAAAGTGAAATGATATTCTATAGAGACATTTTATATTTTGAATGAGACATTTTATATTTTCAATAATTTTTTTTTCTTTGACAATTAAGTGTAATATTTCCCTTTTATGGGGTCAATACTAACAGACAGCGAGTAGATCCCATTCCTTGGGCTTGATTGATTTGTTTTTGACAAAAAGCTTGCCTGAATGTCTCTGGCCAGTTAAACAATATTTTCAATGCAGTCCATTTTAATGTGCAAAGATGCAAAATGTACATTAAAATGCAAGTGAAAATAAATTAAAATGCAACAAACAAATTCAGATTGAAAGATGTAGTAAACTTAGTCCCACGTATACGATAGTATTTTATGTGTGAATTCTGCTATACATGTTTTTCTACATATAAATCTCACTAGTCACAGCATTACAGGATGTTGTATTTCTAATGATTCATACGTCTAGTGCGATGTATTTTGGTGAGTAAAAACTTACAATTGAATACAACTTAATAGAGAGGTTAAGTTGAACCATTGACACGGAAACTCCAGTACCTTGTCTCTGGTTTAGATAGCATACATCTGAACATCAGCTCTATAGCACCAAAACTAAACTCAGCAACAACAGTTTTACATCGTAGGTTTAGTTGCACCAGAAATAAAATCAGGAATGTTGAAGTCATAAACAAACCATTTATTTGAATTTTAGAAATGCTAGTGTATTTTATGATTTTATTAACCCTTAGTAATGTTAATCTTCATTTAAACGTCTAATTATTATACCAAGATCTTGTTTACTATCTTTTGCCATTCTCCTGAGAGGGCCCCCTATGTCACTTATATTTCCCTTCACTGAATGACAGGAAATATTGGGGAATACAATCCATTTGGCCTGCCATGGTACTTGACATCACCACATTCTTAACCCTCACACTTTTCTGGATATAAATTTTGATAGCAGACAACAAAATGACAAGTCACTGAGCTGTAGGATTGCTTGTATGATGTACTTGTAAGGCCTTGTTGTTGCTAACTCTTCCCAGTGGCTGCAAGTGCATGTCGGAGGTGGTGTTGGTTAAAACCAGAGAACTTTAACATTAATTGTACACATCTGATGGAGTACTTAGGCTAAGAAAAACATTGTGTCATTATGAAAATAGGTAGGGTCAGCTTGAGTGTTAACTTTTAAAATATTTTTATGAGTCATAATATGTTTGTTTTGTCGATTTTATCAGCATTTTTGATTTTCCTGTCATTTTCCTGATTTTACATAAAAAGTTTAGGATCACAGAAGAAACGTAGATAGGGTAAAATCCTTTGACCTTTGATAAGTGACATGTTGTATCATTCCATTTGTTCATCATTAGCATTGACAAGGATCCATGCAAAATTTTCAGGTCAATATCTAGTGTAACTTTAAGAACTAGATTTGGGATCACGTTTACAAATATTGTAGTACAAACAAATTTTTGCCAATTTAGTACTCTATCTATGAGTATGTCATTTATAAAGTATTTCATTGGCACTCTATTTATTTTAGCACGAAAAGTACACAAGTAAAAATAACAGAAATAATTGTATCAATTATGAGTTTACCTTTCATAGTATTTGATTATGATGCTATCACATAAGTATTTGACAATATTTTATCATGGATACAGTTTAGGTCAAAGGCCAAATATGAAATCATGGCAGGGTAATATGACCCCTGTAAATGAGTGTGGTCACATGACTGCAATGCACATTTGTATTCAGTACTAGAGTCAGGTCATAGCAAACACAGTTAAATTTATGAGCTGTGGACATGACACAACAAACCAGTTCTGATGCTATAGATTTCCATGTAACACTCTGCTTGGTATATTGACAACTTGACAAGGTCAAGCCTTCACTGCTCTATTGTTGTTACTGCTTGCATTGTTTGGTGTACGACAATACCACAATCAGGTGCAGTAATACCTCATTAGATTAAACCAGTTAAAAAAATTCAAATTGATCAATCAACCAATCAGTTGTGCTCAGGATTTCCACATTTGCATAACAAAATGCTGTTATGAATATGTAAATCATTGAAAATGGAGTATTGAGGAAGAATCCCATAATCAAAGTAGTTATGTATCGCGGTAATTTTTACAGATTTTACAGGGCAGTTTGTGATTTTCAATTTTGTTAATAAGACTTATCAACTTTACAGGTGCAAATCCATATTGCTGAGAGAATCCTGTGCATGTATACTTGGTTTACCAGTAGTAGCAAAAATGTGTACAGTTACAACCTACATTCGTGTAGTTTGGATGCCAAGTGGTATTCAATCATCTCTAAAGACAACTTCAGATTCAAATTCAGATTCAAATCCAATGCACTACACTTAAGATAATTTGTTTCTGAGGTGGCTCAAGCTATGATGGATGTTTATTTTTTCATGGATTCTAAAAGATATGTCAAGAACATATCTGGTGTTGTCTGTCAGTATTTATCATTGTTGAACTAAGACACTAGGCAAAAATGACTGATGACATTTACATGAGCAAAGAAAGTGAATTTCTACACCTTGATGAGGAGGTTCAGTCATATTGAATCTTGCATATGGTAAACTCATTGTCAGGTTGTCTATAAGTTATCATGACATGTCAGCCAACACATAGATATAGGGCAGCGTGACATATATCATACAGGCAAAGTGTAGACTGAATAAATACATTCTCTTAGAGCCAGTTCCTCTGTGATTCTGAGCTTCTATCTTTGATTATGAGTATAGTCCTGTATCTGTAGTACTATGCAAGTATTTGTGTAAATGAGAAAGAAGGAGTGTTTGCATACATGTTTGTTGTGGATGGATAGAATCTATGACTGCATGTATATGCATATTGGAATGAAAGGCATTATGCCAAATTTAGAAAAGTCATATTTTGTCTCTAAGAATGGCATTTCCAGAAAACAGTGGCCTGCAGGCCAACATTTGAATATTTGACTTTGGGAAAACGTTGGTTTATTTGTTTATCATGTACACCTCATGGCTGTAGCCCAAAGGTTCCATAAGGAGAGTTAGCAAACAAAATGACATTTCTGACCTTAGAGTTTTATTTGCATTATTTTGTTCACCATATGGCATCTCAGACAATGATATGCTATAATAGACTTTGACTATTAACAAGTAGAGACCATTCCAAGGACATATCATGCACTCTACATCTAAACACTAGGGCAGGCTTCTCATTGCTCCCTTATTTAAACACGTCAGGTTAGTCTAGGTCAATATAAGGACTTGAACACAGGTTAGACAAGGTCGATCTAAGTACTTGAACAGAGGGGTAGACCAGGTTGATCTAAGGACTTGAACACTGGTTAGACCAAGTCAATCTAAGCACTTGACACAGGGTTAGACCAGGTTGATCTAAGGACTTGAACACTGGTTAGACTAAGTCAAACGAAGGACTTGAACACAGGGTTAGACCAAGTCAGTCTAAGGACTTGAACTCAGGGTTAGACTAAGGTCCCATTAATACTGGTTAGACTAAGTCAATGTAAGGACACAGGGTTAGACCAAATCAAACTAAGGCCTTGAATGCAAGGTTAGACTAAGTTAGTCTAAGGACTTGAACTCAGGGTTAGACTAAGGTCCCATTAATAGAGGTTCAGACAATGCCAATCCAAAGATAAGTAGTCGGTAGGTAGGTAGGTAGGTAGGTAGGTATTTTTTGTGTTAGTATTACAGAAGGATTCTGGTTTTTGATTTTACTTGACAACCTAGAACACAGATTTCTTCCTTTGTAATGTGTCAATGTAATTTAGATGTTTGCCATCATAGTTTGACCATGCAACTTGTGGACTTATTTGTTACATATTTAAACTATCTGAAATAATATCCATAGTCATAATATAATCAATTAATCCTTAGATATGGAAAATAAAATAAGCTTTCGAGACAAATGAAAACTTGATTTTATGTTGTTTTTCAAAGATCAAAAGTAAAACATTCTTCCAAAACACTTTTGTACAATGTTTTGCAGTAGTATATATGATTGCTATCACCAAATATGAAAGGTACGTAGGGTATGGTGTGGTGTGGTAACTTAATGGTAGTTTAGTTGAATGTAAGTTGTATTATGTCTTTGACAGAAATGTTACATTATTTGGTGTCACAAGTCATATGACTGGTTTGTAGTGTTGAATAGTAAACATTGAAGTTTTGTACCATTGTACAGACTGGTACAGGGATGACTTGATGTAATTGGACACCCGTCTAAACTCTTTTACCTGAAATATATACACCTTATTGTATATATCCCAAGGAACATAGCTATGTGTTGTTAAATATAGGACACTCCTGGATGTATATGTAACCTGTAATAATATACCAGCATTATTTATATGCAAATTTCATTTTCTTCTCAATATTCTATCTCAAATATATTTTTGACTTAAGTTGTTACAATCACTGTTTGTAATGAATTAATCCCAGAAATCTCAATAATATGAATCATGTATAAAATATGAACAAATCAAATACAAACAGGTTAGTAATATAGATATTGATGTTTTATTAAGCTATGCCTACTAATAGTGAAGGAGTTAAAGGGATGCGAATTGTGAATCTAAGTTTTCACATCTGTATTATGTTTTATTCACTGGAATATGTATGAGACCAGCTTTGATCTTCCAAGTTGTGTGATTTCTGAAATGAGACAAGAAAAATTAGAACAATTGAACATTGACACAATTCCCTTTAAAGGAATTTTGATGTTACCTTGTCATTTCCAAAACTGTAACAGTCTACATATACTCTATTGTATTCAACTGCGTTTCTATGGATACAAGACAATTTTCCGATGTACATGTATAAGTTGACTAGTGATATTGACAGTGTACATATCATGTGTGTTTGCCATGGGTGGCAACTCGCAGCTATTTTAATCTCAGTAAATCTCAGAAATATTAATTCGTGAGAAAACTTTGTGACAGTGGACATTGGTATATATGTACATGTACTAACGAAATAGGTTTGTGTAGTGAGTTATAGTAGTCGGGATTATTTCAATTTCAAGTTTAAATTAAATTAAGGAAAGGAAAGTTGAAAGTATTATATATTCAAGATAATATATATTTGGTACAAATAATTCTTCTCTGTTTTACCTGTTTTAGTTTCTTTGATTCGTAGGATTTAGACAGGAAGAATAAACATGCAAAATTGTGTGTTAACTTCTGATTTTATTTGATATAAAAGTGAAAATAAAAGTTTGGTACACTATAGTATATAGTTAGTAATATATCAGTTAGATATGTTATTAAATGATAATTTCTACCCACACTCAAAATATATCTTGCTCTGACGATGCTAATGAGATGTCTGCGAAAAATTAGGATTTAATTTCAAGAACTGTTTTGACTTTGTGAGTAGAAACTATGAGCTATGAATCCATGAACACTAATTCTAACAGTTAGATATGTGTTCTCAGAATATTGAATACTGATTCACTCACAGGATGTCAGTTTTCTAGAAATACGTAGTTGGCTATTTTTTTTTGGTCTTTTTTGGTCTTTATGTGATTAATTAAAAATGCAGTAATAGTACTTTCATTAGGATCTTATTTTGATGGAAAAAAATGAATAGATACCGGTAGTATCTTAGGGGTGATCACACAATGTCACACAAGCTCAATAAATGAACTTTGTTTGATTAGGACAAACCTCCTCCCCTCCCCCTAAATGAACATTCATAAGTGCAACATCGGCACGTTTATATATGATGTTAACCATGATAAAATTGTAGTGGTCACACCACTACGATCCATGCAGTGTAAAAAAACATGATGGTAGACACACTAATTTACTGGAAACCCAGCATTTCAATTCACTTTAGAAGTAAATTTTAATTAACTTATCAACATGTGAGTGGTAAATACTGATGCTGTTATCATTGAAGGCGTGAAAGTATTTGAAATTTGGTTTAGTTCAAAAATGAAGTTCAGCAATCGCATTGATGCCAGACCTCCTCCCACCTAAATGAACACAGTTTGTTTATTGAGCTTCTGTGACATTTTGTGATTGTTAGTATGTTACTTACAAGTCTTTCTTGGTTACCACTCAAATAAATTATCATCATAAAAAATGTGCAGTGTTGAGTCATTTGAAAACTTCCTGTCTTACCACAGCACATATAGTTTGTGTCAGTTTCATGTAAATCAGAAATCTGGTTGTATTGTAACAAAAACTCAGTCATCATGATCAGTTTATGTGGACAACCCATATTATTTTTATGTTTCTCGTGTGCCAACTGACCATGTTTTCCCTCTCTGCAAAATAGAAAAAAAATTGTCATCAATAGTCAGATTAGAAAAAGGTTGGACATCATCACTGATGTGGCAGTGCCACACTTGTGTATATGGGGTGAAAATGATCCTTTATGGCTGAAATTTTGAATTCAAAATGCACTGGATTTGTCTTTTCTAAGTCATCCAGTTAAATATATTATTACAAATTGAAAACCACCAACATGTACACACCTACACACACATAAGCACACACACAGCACATGCACACACACACATACATACATGCACTTACTTTTTTAAACAGATTGAGACCAACACATTATTTGATTATATGGTGGTGTTATGTGAGAAACATAAAATTAAAAAGGGTGGCCCTATGCAGATATGTGGTTGTATAATGTATACATTGTAACAAATCTAGCCATCAAAGGTCAGTACACTAGTATAATGAACACATTCTTTGTATACACTGTAGCATTATGTGTGTTTATAGATATAGGTTGTGTATAGTAATAGTTAATACTTACATGCTAGTACCAGGACCTCTGCAGTGAAAATTTCCTCTTTTTCTGTAATTATTTATACATCTCAACATATGTTCAAATTTAATTAGGGAAAATGTTCTATTTTAAAGAGTCAACTTCAGGAATAGGTTTGATAGTGTTTTGTCCGAATTTATTTAAACTGTATTTCTTTTTATGTACCAATGTATCAATGGAGTTTAATGAGTGATAGATGTAAATTGTACATTATTATGCATTCAGTTTGTCTTTGTATAGCTGTCCAGGGCAACATTCATTCCCTAAGGTGGAATTCTGACAAAATCTTGATAATTTTGTTTACATTTAAGCAAAGAGAATCTGTAATGAATCTTACCGTACTTTTCATGCAGAATAAAAACAATTACTCATAATATCTCTTTGTTTATATTCATGTTCATGTATATATTATGTAAACATTGAATTATCATGTCAAGTCTTGTTTTTTTTTTGAAAATGGTAAATGGATAAATTAAATGAGAGATCCCAACATATCATAAAGTGGTTTCGCATGAAAATTATACTTGGAAGAATATGACAGGGAAAGCGTAAAAAATTTCCTATCTCTATACCATGGTTTTAAAATGTTAGCAGACAGTTTTCAAACTGTAGTGAATATCCATAACTTATGAGGGTTTGAAAACTTTAGCAAACTATTGTCAAGTTTTAGTGGATGGTCATACAAAGATGAACGATTACTGAGTTGGTGAAATAGTTCGTGTCAACTCAGTGATTTCAGATGTTGTGATAACAGCTAATTGTAGTTATATGTAGGCCAGGTGAAAGCCAATGAATACCTATAGCAGTGTCTTTGTTGTTCATGTCAGGCCAGTAAGTATCTACAGCAGTCTCTTTGTTGTTCATGTCATACACCTCAGGAAGTCAGGAAGTACGTCATGTACAGTGATCCTGTTTATCAGTCAGCCTTTCACAAGTTGTACAAGAAGGATGATTTACATGTAGGTATGGATGGAATGTATTAGGAAGTCACAGACAGTGTAAACTGGCATTGCTACATGTACAACACTGTATCACCAAAGTGGGTGATCTTTTTGAAACTGAATGAACAACTTAAACACTTCGTAACTGTATGCCAACATCGACCCTTAGTAACTGTACAGTCAACTTTGACCCTTAGTATTTATATGTCAACCATGACCCTTAGTCAGTAAGACTGACTGGCTCACTGACTATGTCACTTTTGACCCTAAGTAACTGCAGTCAACTTTGACCCTTAGTAACTGTATGTCAACTTTAACCCTGCGTAACTCACTGTATCATTACTCACTGTATCATCAACTTTGCCTCAAATTCCAATGTCAACTGTGGCCTTTAGTGACTGCAGTTTCACTTTGACCCATATTGATAAGGTTTGTCTGATACTGTTTCAAATAAAAATAATATTGGTATTGTTGGAATTAGTTAATTACTAAACCAAGAATTTTTAGCTCAGAAGTGATATCTGGAAAGAATTGTAAACCTTAATTTGTCACTCTATATTGCAGAGAATCGTTGATCAAAGAGAACCTTATAAATTGATTGAACTCAATTGTCATGTTAATTCAGTTCTATGCTACCACTTAATAGTTTTACAGTTATCCTCTGCTTCAGGGCTGACTGACTGACAGGCTGACTGACTGACTGACTGACTGACTGTCTGACTGGCTGATTGATTGATTGACTGACTGACTGACTGACTGCTGGCTGACTGACTGACTGGCTGACTGACTGACTGACTGACTGGCTGACTGACTGACTGACTGACTGACTGACTGACTGACTGACTGACTGACTGCATGACTGACTGGCTGACTGACTGACTGACTGACTGACTGTCTGTCTGACTGGCTGATTGATTGATTGACTGACTGACTGACTGACTGCTGGCTGACTGACTGACTGACTGACTGACTGCATGGCTGACTGACTGACTGACTGACTGACTGACTGACTGACTGACTGACTGACTGACTGACTGACTGACTGACTGGCTGGCTGGCTGGCTGACTGACTGACTGACTGACTGACTGACTGACTGACTGACTGACTGACTGACTGGCTGACTGACTGGCTGGCTTACTGACTGACTGCATGGCTGACTGACTGGATGACTGACACCCCATTCCACAAATCTTGCAATGGGAAAAAAATAAAAAGTTAAAAGATTTGGCAAAGAATTAATAAGAAGAACTATATTGAATAAAGACTAATTAATGTTTGAATTATTTTATCTTGCAGCAAAAAATAAAGAGGAAATTGGAGACTGGTGGATCACCCAATGCTAAGTTATCTAATGGAGAGAATGTTTCATTACCAAATGGTCATGAAGGCAACCCTTCCCCAAAGAGACCTTGTACACAAGCATCATCAGGTCATGGCATGGACACTGTACCAAGTTTATCTGTTTCCATTGTACAACAAACAGGAAGTGAAACCATTCAGACCAATGTTGATGTAACAGTTCGATCTACTGTCAGTAGTCAATCAATGCAACCATCACAAAATGGCCTCCATCCAGATATGATGAGAAATGACAGTCAGTGCCAACCACCAAGTCAGGAGTCGTTACATTTGGAAAAGCCACTGTGTAAACGCGAACCTATGAGTCATAACTCTTGTGCTGAACAAGCCTTACTTGATCCAAGCAAACAAGATGGTATGCCTGATATTGAGGCTATATTGACGGGATCACCAATGAATGAAAACATGATTCAAGATTTCCTCAATAATCTCATGGCTAATGATCCTGAAGCGCTCGGAAAGTTAGAAAGAGATCTGAAAGAAGAGGAGACAGAGTTGCTTGAAAAACTACGTCAACTAGATGAACAAGCTAATGTGGGTATGAAACAAGAACCAGTAAATTCACCTAATGTGAATATGCCTGGTAGCAAACCAACAAACACTCTAGAGAATATGCTGAATCCTAGTGGTTGTCCACCACAAAACCTAACTGGTGATACCACCCAGCACCCTCATATGGATTTCTCTATGCAAGACACTACCAGTACAGGACTAAGCCATTCTGAACAGTTGAAACAAATGGCAGCTCAGAAATACCAACTATTGCACCAACATCAACGACAACAACAACAACATCAACAACAACAGCAACAGCAACAACAGCAACAGAATATGACTTTCCATTACCCCGTGTCTACTTCCAGTGCCATTAAAAGTGAAGTTCCATACGGAGTAGCAACGCAGGCATCTCTGTCTGCAGTTCATCAGATGCAGCAGCAACAAGAAGATATGAAAAGACTGCAGCAGGTACAGCAAATGCATCCCAAGATGCAAGATCAAAAACCAGGTGGTATGTTGAACCCAGCTGGCAATGATCCCAGTCTGACTTACGGTAAAACTAAACCATTATCTCACATGCCAGATGCCCTAGATCTGCCTCCACAGTTCCAAGATAATATGCCAACAGCACAAAATGTGCAAGGTAACAGACCAGTCTTTGCAACCTTTAAACGGGAACCTGATGCATCTGTTGCATATGCTACACAAACCTTTCCTAACAATGCTCATCAAGTGGGGCAACAGAATAGGCTAATTCCAAGAAATCAATTTGTGGCTCTGCCATCACATTCGTCAGAACAACAGCGTATACCGATATCGGTAGAAGAGGGTCGCAAACGTCAGAAACAAGAGTACCTCCGTCAGCAACTCATGCTAAAACAGCAAGAACAACTTCGATTACAAAATGAACGGAAACTTCAGGAACAACATAGACAGATACTAGAACAACATAAACAGGAACAACAACAATTGAGAGATGATAGATTACAACAAGAACAGCTCAAAAGATATTGGAATCGTCCCCCTCCACAGTACACCACCAGACCAACAACACAACCATCATTGGCACAGCAAACAACTCAAGTACAGCATCAACAACAAACTTCACAACTTCAACAGCAAACTTCACAACTTCAACAACAACAACAACAACAACAACAACAGCAGCAACAACAACAACAACAACAGCAGCAGCAGCAACAGCAGCCACCCTTTGCAATCAACAGACCAAATACGATGTCACAAGTTATCAACTCCAATCCTAGACAAGGTAGTGCTAATCGCCATTTCCCAATGACTCCAAATCCAAATGCAGGTGCTGTAGCATATCAAAGTAACAGTAGACAACATCTTGCACTCCCAGTACAACATCCTCCAAATACAAATCTTCCGAGACCACATTCAGCTTTACCAAGTAGTCAGTTATCAGGTAGTACCCTGCAATCACAACCAAGGACACATTCAGCTTTACCCAACAGTCAGTTACCTGGAAACAACCAATCACAATTGACACATTCAGCTGTACCAACCAATCAACTCCCTGGAAGTAACCCACCACAATCTAGGACACTTGCATCTTTAACAACCAATCAACTGCCTGGAAATAACCCAACGCAAGCAAGAACAGGTGGTCAACCTCATGCAAGTACAACTGTAGCTGGCCCAGCAGCATACTCAGGAATGAGTGTTAGAACAGCACAACAACAACAACAACAACAACAACAACAGCAACAACAACAACAACAACAACAACAACAACAGCAGCAACAACAACAGCAGCAGCAGACTCATCCACACATCCAAACTCAACAGGCAATGATGCGACAAAGTGCTAATTTACCCACTGGACAACGTGTAGCCATGGTTAGTGGACAGAGTACAGGCCTTGTCAACAGTCAAAACCCAACAGTTGTTAGGGCTGGACAAAACCCATCACTTGATGCAGCTCAAAGTAATGGCCTAGGACTAAGTGGTCATTACAATGGTGATGCATTGCAGAGAGAAAGAGCTCTGAATGCAGCATTAGCCATGAGTACTGGCACTAGAAATGTTCCGAACAGTAGTATGTATCCAAACCAAACTGTTGCACAACAACTGAATGCTGGAGGACCTGGCTGGAACCAACGCCAACCATCACCATTTACCACTACAAGCCAACAAAGGACAAATACACCACAAAGCAACATTGCAATTCGACCAGGCAGTAACTATGGCAATGCAAGAATAAACAACACAAGTTTTCACAATCAAACAATCAAAAAACAATCAGGTGTGGTGCCCCCCAACTTGGGAGCACAACAACAGAGTCAGTTAAGTTATGGGTTACAGGGACAACTAAACCAGAGACAAACGGTAAACAGACAAGTGGTACAACATAGAGTTTCCAATGTAGTAGGTAGTACAAATCCAACATTTTCATCAGCTAGTACAGCAATGCAGCCAGAATTTGGACTTGATGCAGATTTATTGGCAAATACAGCTTTAGTAAGTGATTCGGATATACTAGATACCCTTAACAATTCAGACTGGGATGAAATACTCAACAAGCTGTCTGCGTAAACAGCAACCAGGTGACTCAACAAATATATGGCAGGTCTCATTTTATAATATATTACGTCTAGACTTTTATTTCAAAGAAATGCAAGGATGGAACCTGTTATTATATACTGGGGTAATGTTTACCCTCCTGTATGTCTTTTTACCACAGCTCATAAAAGTTACAAACTAAATCATAAATTTTGTAAATATATAAGATGTATGAAAAATGTTGTATACATGTAAGTGAGAGTAACTTGTTTTTTTTGTATATTTCACCATAGGTTTAATTTAGTTTTCATTTTTATACCCAGAATTGTTCTTCCTGTCAATGTCAAACAAATTTTATATGCATTGGACCAAATATTATTAATTTTTTATACTGAAGCTAGTGGTTCCATAACTATTATCTACCATTAACTTAGGGCTTCTTTTGTTATCTTTTTGAATGTCAAGGGTTATCAAAGATGACTGTACTTGTGTAGAGATAGAGTATGGTGACTTTCTAATATCTGTCGTATGTCTGTATACAAATCTATCAGTGTGTGTGTGTGTGTGTGTGTGTGTGTGTGTGTGTGTGTGTGTGTGTGTGTGTGTGTGTGTGTATTTATGTGTGTGTCTGGCTGTGTTTGTTCATTTTTCTGTCAATTTCCATATCAGTCTATGTACATTCAGAATCGACTTCCAGTCAATTTTGTTGTCATATATTCAAAAACCACTCTCCAGTCCAACACTTTCCTATCAATATCCATGTTTGGCTCTGTACACCTCCACAGGTGCATTCATAGAATGCCTTCCAATATCATTTGCAATTTGCATGTCAGGCTGTGTACACCTATACCTTCCAATCAAGTTCAATATGCGTGTTGAGTCTATGTACACCTGTAAATTCAAAGTACACCTTTCAGGTGTTGGAACATCATCTGTGCTCACTTACAAGAAATATAAATCCAGACATCTGCAGCTACAAAGGCATTTGTAACTTATCACGAATTATAAGTTTTACATGTGCAACAGTCTAGTATAAGATAGTTAGCAAGTCACATATAAATACAACCACTCTTCCTGGCTGTAGTTTTTGTGTATCTACCTTGTGTATTTTTTACCGCAGGAAGTCAGTGTAGCCTTGTACAGATGAGTAATCCATACAGAAAGTCTGAGCTGTCTGCCTTATTATTGTTTTCTATATTTACCTTCTACATGCAGGAAATAGCTATGTATGTGGTAAAAGGAGGCCTCACCTAATACACATATAGGTCTTTCATTCAGACCATGGCAGGAGCCCTTAACTACCTCCATGTTCAGAGCATGTTCACACACACACACACACACACACACACACACACACACACATACACACACACACACACACACACACACTCTCTCTCTCTCTCTCTCTCTCTCTCTCTGTCTCTCTCTCTCTCTCTCTCTCTGTCTCTCTCTCTCTCTCTCTCTCTCTCTCTCTCTCTCTCTCTCTCTCTCTCTGTCTCTCTCTCTCTCTCTATCATTTTATTGAGAAATTTGTCAATAGATTATGATTTTATTGATTTTATTGATGTTGGAATGTAGTGAAATGAATCCTATGTATGTCACTATCTCATTTAAATACCTGGTATGGGTCACAGTTTCTTTCTTTACTATTTTTTGTAGGTTTTTACTTCATTGTCCAGGTAAAAAATCAAAATATAAGGTACATCTAAATTCCAGTAGAAAATGACAGACCATACATTTGTAGGAAGAGAGGAGATTATTTCTATACCTTATACAAGGAAATTGTAATTAGCCTTACACAATGAATACGGAATATTGGATGACAACCTAGGGGGTTATGAGTCTCGTGAGATTTTAATCATAAAATTACTATGGCTCAGAAATAAATGAGTGATATTTGGTGTTATATTTCAGAAAAGACAAACTTACACAATGTGAGTGAACAATCATCAGAAATTAATAACGCATTTTTTATCAGAGTGATAATATTTGTAAAATTGTATTTATCCATGTTGTTGACATTAATTTGATTGGTGTGCGACATTGATCATTTTTTTTTACAAATTAAGAAACAAATAACGTTCTTGTCAATTTTTTCTGAAGTTTCAGAAATCAAGTCACGCCTAAATGATTTTGATATTATATCAATCTATATATGACATTTATTAGCATGGCTAGTACAAAAGTACCTGCCATGGTATAAAAGAATTCAAGTCAGTCTGATTTAATACAATCAAGATTTGCTGATGTAATCTCTATACTTATTGGCTAATATTTTGTTCATTAACCCCGGGCAGATGTTATCTCCGTGGCTATTGGTAATATTTCATAACATGCAAATGTAATCTGTATGATGGTTGGCTAATATTTTATAATTAACACTGGCAGATGTAATCTCTGTGGCTATTGGCTAATATTTCATAACTGGCAGATGTAATCTCTTTCGCTATTGGCTAATATTTCATAACTGACATGTAATCTCTTTGGCTATTGGCTAATATTTCATAACTGGCAGATGTAATCTCTTTGGCTATTGGCTAATATTTCATAACTGGCAGATGTAATCTCTTTGGCTATTGGCTAATATTTCATAACTGGCAGATGTAATCTCTATTGTTATTGGCTAATATTTCATAACTGGCAGATGTAATCTCTATTGTTATTGGCTAATATTTCATAACTGGCAGATGTAATCTCTCTGGCTATTGGTTAAACTTTTAAACACACGCCTTCTAGAAATCATTTGTTTTCTTTTTCATGAATTCATTGGCTAGAGTAGCATGCAACATCAGAATATCAAAATATGTACATGAGTATACTTGGCAACATCTCAGACTATACCCCATGGGAGCCAGTTATATATATTTTTACGCAATTGTTGTACGTCATGTGGAAAGTGGCTTTTTGTTTTCCTTGTGCATCATCACTGTTATTGTGTAAAAATGTTATGAGTAATACGTTCTGCTTCGTGAGAAAGGTCGTAAATGTTATTTTCAGCAAATTTGTAGTTGTTTGTCGTCATCAGACAAGGACGACAACATCCAGCATTCCAATCATGCCCATATAAAGTATTAGTTGGGGAAAATATTTGATGTTTGTCGACAAATTTGTGAAAATTTATAGTAAAGAGGTCATTCTGGTAGGAAAGATAATTATCATGATATGTTGAAAACTATTACTTTATTGGCTTGCATTCCATTATTTAGGTAAAAAGGTACTAAATAGGATTGTTGGTGTGTTTGTTTGTTTGTTTGTTTGATTTTTCTTTCGTTTCCCAAGTCACAAGATTGGAAATAAATTTTAAACAAACAAACAAAACAAAGCTGAAATGAATTCAAGTTACATTTTAATACCAAGTAGGATCTTCAAGTTAAATGTGAATTGTTAGTAGCCGTGATCAATTCAGCTTTATTTCAGCTTGTCATCTGTACTAACCTCTGCAGTAAATTCTGTGAAAGACGCTTGAATAATGCAAATTAGGAAAAACGCAATTTGTCAGTGTGAATGTTACTGTTGTATGAAATCAGCAACCTCTATTTTGCAATACATCACATACCATTCAAATATCGTTGATATTTTTAGATGGGTATTTGATTATTCAAGTGAATAAATTTGATGTGAAAAACAAGGTAGATAGTCGGCTAGTTAGTATCACTATAAGGCAAACATACTCTGACATTCCAAAAATAATTACATATTTTATGTACTAGAATTGATTGATTGCTCTGTGAATGAATTGACCAGTTTTGACTGTCCATGTGGCCAGGTTTCCCACATTCTGTGATAATACAGGCAGTACTATACTAGCACAGTTCATGCGTTTTTCTGAAAGTTGTTGTTCAATTCACTCTAAAATCTATTGTGTGTGAATGTACAAATAGAGTATGTATCTGTTCGTATGCTGTGTCTTTGTGGATTGCTGTATATAGTGTGCATACTGTGTAATGAATTTTCCCTAGTGGTTGAATGAGTTGTAACTCTCGTTATCAATCACTGGTGAATATGACATTGTAATTACCATGGTAACTTTGTATGATGAATGCCTGCCTTCTCACAGTCAGTATGTGTCTGTGATATGTTGTCTTCTTCTCCATACTGTTCAGGTCAAACGACCGTTTTATGCACTCAACCAAAATCTCTCAGTTGTGACTGAATTTGTATGCTGTGACATTGCTTGTTCTCGTATCTTATGTGAGAATGGTCAAACAGGGAATTCTCTTGTAATATAACTAGAGTCAGACAAGTTTCTACTGTTTCTTTTCTAGAAATGACCTTTACCAAATGCTGCCATAATTTTGCTAGCTTGCAATAAGTCATTGTCACTGCATGTGTACTTTGAAATTAACTGACACACAAAAAAACACATTGCAATTGTGAAATGACTTGAAACAGGAATTCATTCTCTTTTGTTTGGTAAAATGATGTAGACACGGGTCAATAGATGGAGTCAGATTTGTGTTACCATAGCAACCACTGTATTTTTATTAATGTGTGCATTAGTACATGGAACCACAGCTTCAGTACAAATATGAATATACAAACAGAATAGTGTTGACCAATGATGAACCACACCTTTTTTTATCCAAGTGAAAAAAAAAACTGATGATAATTAATAGATGAAATTTTTTTGGAAGTATATTAGTGGATGACATTTGCTATTATTGGCATTTTTAAATAAGAAAAGTAATAGTAGTGGTATAAGTAATATGCCACAAAGATGATATTTTTTATTTTTGATAGCATTATATTATGTGACCATTAATTACTCTATTTTCATGTGAAATAATCATACAATATTTTATGTCTTTATTTTTTTGGCATGTGATTTACTTTAATTCTGATATATAATTAATTATTTAGTGTACAGACTAGAGTATTATGTTATTTTTTGTGTATTATGAATTTACAATAAGTTACCTACCCAATGCCACAATCGTCTGTTTTAATTATATCTACTCTGTGTGCTCAAGGCACTAAATGAGGCATTATCTTGTGGCGATGTTAGTCAGTCTGTATGTATGTATGTATGTATGTATGTACATGTGTGTCTGTCTGTCTGTCTGTATGTTGATATCTCACAATGGTCTGACCAATTTTTATGATGCTAAGAGTGATATTTTTCAGCATGAAATTTAGAGCTGAAAGTTTTTAAGATTTTACCATTGCCATAAATGAAATATTGATTTTAGCAAATCACACAAAGTCTCAGCAAGACTGCATAATGTTTTTTAGTCCTTGTAGATACTGTATTTGGCAATACTAACACAAATGTCCATCAAGTTCAGGAGGCGTGGTTTACATTTTAATCAGCACATAAATTTGCATATTTTATGATAATGAACTATAGGATAGCGTCAACACTGACAGGATAAAGCACAACTGAGATGAAGCTCTGTATATGTCTTTATCTTTATCACAAGACATGTATAATTTTGTTTTAGCATTGTACATTTTCTTGCTAATTTTTAACCAGTTCTTTATTCTCAATAGCTTTTTCCTATAGTTGTGTGAAAGATTGGATGAAATTGTACTGAGTAAGTTCTTGTTTATTATTCCGACCAAAAATAACATGGCTAAGTACTACAACAACACATTGTTAAGAAAATGAGTGGTAGACACTATTCCTGAACTGCCAGTTTCGTCAGTACAACAGAAATAAGATGATATATTCTATTAAAAAAATCCATTAATATCTAAATTTATGAAAATGTAAGAAATGATGGACTTTAGACTGTTCAACCCTAATCAGACTTCTCTTTGAAGTGAAGTGGTGTCTGATAGGATGGCAAAAGAACACTCTATCTAAGCATGGTTGCTCATTATGAATAGAACATACATGGCATTTCATATTTGTGTATGTTGTTTTCCTTTTCATCCAATCTTATATCATCTAGTCACTGACTGCATACAATATTGCATTATATAGTTAACCACTACAACTTTGATACTGAAATTTAAAATGCAAGTGTACTTTGTTTTCACTGATAACTTATTCCGTTTTATAAAATTGCAATTTTCCAGTGAAAGTCCAAATATAATACTTCCAATGAAAGTATGTTATGCATTTCAATGAAAGCATCGCAAAGGATAGGCAACTACTAGCTGATTTCCTGGTTGTAATGAAATTCTTGTTTTATATAGATATATATATATACACAAATCACATGTGTGGTATCTTGTTCAAATGATTATTCAAATTTATGAAAGTATATGATAATTACTGACCAGGACCACATTGAAATGTTTTTGGTTGATTTGATCACCATAAAACAAAGACCACATAAAGCTCCATCACACAACGAATGAAGCTCTTGCTTTTTAGAATAATTCTTTTCTTTTCCTCTACCATATTGCAACATGTCAGCCATGCTTTCATCATCATTTGGAAAGCATACAGGTTGTGTCCGAATATCAATATCATTATGGGAACTTTCTACTTTGAAAATGTGCACTATTCACCAGAGTCAAAAATGACACAGCTATAGTCACCAGGGTCAAGACATCTTCAAATTCTCATTTCATTTTGACATTTTTAGTTGAATGTACTCTTCCAAGAAGCTCAAACTCAGTCTTACTAGACTAGAACACTGGCAAAGTATCTGTAGATGTGGAAAGTAAAATGATGTTCTTTGTACATCCTTTATAGAAGCTATGATTGTTTGTACATTGTAAGTTGCTATATGGAGTCATTCTTTCCCCATATCATTCCATTGACAAGTTCAAAACAAAGCTGTGTTTTCTATTGATATATGTGCAACTCTTCTGATCTGTCTACTAACATCTGCTGTCTGCTAGTCTGGTAGTTGTGATATTACTGTGGCAGGTTAACATACCAAATTTTTGCAAAGTTTTTACCATCACTGTGCTCGACATTTAATGTGTGTTGCATAACACATGTATGCATCAAACGAACTGGGCAAAGATATGCTTGTTTAGCTCAGTTTGAGCTTAAACCAGGTACTATTGGTACTTCCTTTGTATAGTTGCCATGGTCCTACTATGGCCTTTGTAGTTGCCATGGTATCCTGAACTAGACACTCATCATCCCAACTTAATGGGATATCATGTTTATAAGCATCAGTTATTTCTTTATAGTGTTTTGATAACTTTTTTCTTGTACTTTGGAAATAAACTTTTACAATGTATTTTGTACCAAAATGGAAACCATGGTGTGGACATGTCTTTTAGTGTTTGATAGCGTGAGATACATTATTACTACTAATAATACATTTTATCTAAATTTGAACAAAAGTCAGTATCACTGTCTGATGGGACAAGAAAGATTCAAACACAAAACTTTTACATTTTATGTGCATGCACTCGAGCAGTGTCTCAATTTTTTTGTATAATTCATAACAAACTGTGTTGTCTGATTGTACCCATGGATGTAAAACGATACATTTCATCTAGGTGTGAGCAAAATTAAATCAACATCACCATGGAATGAGACAAGGAAGATTCAAGCTGCCAATTTGAAACTCTAAAGTTACTTAAGTTTGGTTGTGTCAATGAAAATACTTATTGTGGTGGCAGGTTGTTATACTCTTTTTGCTTTCTTCATACACATACACATACACATACACACACCCTCCACCCACACCTCCACATGCACACATACACACCTGGCATACACACTTCTCTTTTAGCCTAAGAATGTATGATTGTGGCTTGACAAATAGATTTGTTGTTGTGGGCACTCAAATACTTGCTCTGCAGAGATGGATATTTGAACTGAGGAATGAATAACTGCCAACATGTAGAGTATGTACAGTATAATGATGTCATGGGTTCAAGGCTTATAGTGACTTGTACAAGTGGCATTCTCCTTATTGATTGATTAAGGCTGTATACTTACTTCAGGATATTTTAAGCAACAAATGAAAGCAATGCTTGTGTCTTAATATATAAATTATTATACCATGCACAACCACAAATATGGAATTTATACAATGTGTGCCTATATCACTAGTTCTGCTGTGTTGGAAATATGGGTCAAAATATTCAAAGTTACCATTACTTTCCCTGATTTTTAGCACAACTGAACTGTTACAGTTCAGTAGTGCTATAGGCATGGCAAAGTGTGTGTGTGTGTGTGTGTGTGTGTGTGTGTGTGTGTGTGTGTGTGTGTGTGTGTGTGTGTATGTGTGTGTCTGTGTGTGTGTCTGTCTGTCTGTCTGTCTGTCTGTCTGTCTGTGTCTGGTGTGTCTGTGTGTGTGTCTGTGTGTCTGTCTGTCTGTCTGTCTGTGTCTGGGTCTGTGTCTGGTGTGTGTGTGTGTGTGTGTGTGTGTGTGTGTGTGTGTGTGTGTGTGTGTGTGTGTGTGTGTGTGTGTGTGTGTATGTGTATGTATGTGTGTAAACAACTTAAAGTCAAAAACCGCTAGACCGATTGCCGTAATATTTGGTGGGTATATTACCTTGGGTGTCTAGTTGGGAAATTGTTCAAATGTGTGATTTGTGTAAAAATTCCAAAACTAATGAGCAGATCAGTCTGAAATATGGTGGGAATATTCTTAGGGGCGGTTGATTAAGAATGGTTCCTGACATGATGATCCCATCAGTGATATGCAAATTAGGTTTAAAAATCTCAATTTGGTAAAATAATGTTATCTTGAAAACTGCATGGTGAATGGGGCTGAATTTTGGTGGGGGTGTTTCTGAGGGTTATTCTGTCATTTGGGTGTATATTGCATTTTTTACCCAAATCACACAATCAACCTAGCTGTATACTTGAGGACCTGGTAGGATAGAGGTTGCAATGTGTATGCTTTAATCCTATGCACTTGTAAAGGCTGCAATGGATTGTATGCTCCCCAGGGAGTTGAGTTAGTATAAAGGGCCGTTGTGCTGCTTTAGATCTGAGCCAGGGTAATAATTGTAAGTGCTTTGAGCACCCAGACTGGGTGGGAAAGCGCTACTAGTATATAAAAAACCAACATTTATATTAACATTTAATATTGTTCTGCAGTTGTTCAAAAGATTTTGACCAAACAGGCCCTAGCAACCATGAAAATGCCCTTAGTAACAGAGAAATGATGATGCACATTACGCAGAATAACAAGGATGAGATGTAAGTGACCAACGATTTTTTTAATGTATGCAAATATGCCTAGCAACAAGACCATGCCCATAGCAACAGCCAAATGATGGTTATATTGCAAAGATGAAAACTGGGAAAGGTAGGCAAGTGAGTAAAGATTCTAAAAATGTATGCAAATATGCCTAGCAACAGACCACGCCCATAGCAACAGCAAAATTGTGGTTTATATTGCAAAGATAACAGGAACAGGGATTAATAGGAAAGCAAGTAAACATTCAAAAAATGTAAGCCAATATGCCTAGCAACAAGACCATACCCATAGCAACAGCCAAATACACTTGTACTACAATGCCATTGGCGCTATTTTCTTTGATATTACTGGCGCTGGTATAATTATGTTATTCTCTAATATTTTTCTTCATTCAGCTGGAAAATACCCATGGCGACTCGGAAGTGACAAAAGCCCCCTTAGGTCATTCATATTTTCCTTGGCTGAACAAAGAAATAATCTGCAAAACACAGTCCTGGTTATGAAGTCCCTCTGTGCATTTTCAACCACCTAAATTACACTATATTGAGGCCCAGTTGCTGCAGTTATTTGTGTATTGTATTTTGTAGATTGACTAGCTGAAAATGGGACTTCGATCAGTTACAAACTGTGGCTATCTCAAAGAAGCTATAAAGGGCGATCACTGAAGCGACACTATTCAGTATAGACTTGAATCCAAAAGAGCAATAAACATGCTGATGTACATCAGTTTGACATGAAACTCTTCACATAATGTGTCAATATATGGATTGTATGATATCCATCAAATATCAATATTACATGTTTAATTTTAGCTTTGAATACCTGCTGGGAACAATCACATATGTTGTCACATTCATAGGAAACTGTGTAAGAAACTTGCTTGTATATTCTGACTATAATTACATTTTCTGTTTATATAGAGAATATTCAATATAGTTATATTAGCAATATAAACCAGTAATAAACCTATATTTTGTATGTCATTTATATCAGGTGATGACTTCACCAATCTACAACCCTTTGCCTTCTGCCAGCATTGTGAGTGAAGTTCAATAAATTAAATGTAATCATGGCTACTCTATCTGTCTCTGTCTCTCTCTGTCTGTCTCTCTGTCTCTCTATCACATTCTGTCTCTTTGTGTTTCTCTCTGTCTCACTCTGTCTGTTCGTCGCCGTCTCTGTCTCTCATTCTGTCTTTGTCTGTCTGTCTGTCTGTCTGTCTGTCTGTCTGTCTGTCTGTCTGTCTGTCTGTCTGTCTCTCTGTCTGTCTGTCTGTCTGTCTGTCTCTCTCTCTCTCTCTCTCTCTCTCTCTCTCTCTCTCTCTCTCTCTCTCTCTCTCTCTCTCTCTCTCTCTCTCTCTCTCTCTCTCTCTCTCTCTCTCAATTCCTTAGTTTAGTAGTTGTCTGTTTTGTAAAAGTAGGGACTGGAATTTACTAGTTGTTTTAATTATTATGGTAAAAAGACGCCTCAAAACATAGGTTTGTAAAGAAACATCTAATCTTCGTTTTAATATAAACACCTATTATGCTCACTAACTGCAATAATTGAAACATCCGTTGTGGTTTTTGAGTTGTTGTTTTCTCTGTTTTTAGCCTTTTTTCGTTCAGATGTTTAACAGGAACACGAACCAGTTAAACATCGGAACGAACAAAAACCTAAAATTATTGCAGCTAGATGCTCACCCAAACTGATTATAATCTGAAACGGTAAATACGATTAAATTTCTTTATTTACCGGTCTGGCTCTATTTTCTTCGTTTATTTTTGTTTTTTCGTTTTGTTGTTCTGGGAGTGATCGCCGCCTTCCCACGTTGGAAGGCGGCGATCACCCGGAACAACAAATGTTGAAACAAACGACACTTTCAGAGATGGAAATGGCTTTGGTAAATGAAGATTTTAATCAGTGTCCACTGAGGCTCACCATAATAGATTATCCACATCTGAAATCATAAAGTTTGGCATATCATCTAAATCAAGTGTAGTACGTACTACCACTCAAATAAAATTATCTCAATACAGTTATGTTCCGCTTGTTTCACGTATTAGTCCTTCCTACCTCCATGATTTGGCCAAGCTTGCAAAAACGATCATAAACGTATCGTTATTTGTTATAAATTTTTACTCAATAAACAGCTCCCTCTAGTGAACAAAATAAATTATTTTCACATTCCAAAGCTTCTACCAAAATGTCTTGCATTTCTAAACTTCTTAGACCCGGTTATGAAAAAGTTTATGCAGATAAATCCCCAACATGCATATTAAAATAGTAATAAAAAGAAATTGCGCCAGATATGCAATAGAGTGCTGATTGAGGTCGACACAGATTCAGTCGAAAAAATGCAAAACAACATTTCGAAGTTTTAAGCCTCAACAATCCGTCGCATTTAGTGACTAAGTTATTTTCTAATATAAACTTCAATAAAGGAATTAGAAATAAGGATAAGCTCCAAATTTGATTTCCATCCTTCAATGAATTAAATATTTTAATTTCAAATTCGACAATTACCCTTATTTCTAATCCCTTTATTGAAGTTTTAATATATTAGAAAATAACTTAGCCATTAAATGCGACGGATTCTCAACTGAATACGATCACATAATTATGACGATGTCCAACCCGAATCATCAAATTTTGGAAGAGTCGAGAGTGCCAGCCAAAGGGTAGGTAAACACTGGGATAATATCTGAATGCATAGGCATATATACGTAGTCTCATTCTAACTCTTCAATACTAGAAATCATGTCTGCGTAAAATGCGTCTAGTGTCATGGCAACAAAAGTTCCAATTTCTTCGTTAACTTAATTTGTAAATTCCATGTGTAGATAAACCTTAGAAAGTGGACAGGACATTATTCTTAGCAATTTGGATTCTCTACAGTTCGTTTTTAGTTATAACTGTGTAATTATCGTATTTGAGAAAGTGATACATATATGATGGCCCGTATGCTGCGTATGGGACATATACTGAATGAAAAAATGTAAGCTTAATTCTGGAAAAAAAATACCTCGAGATCTAGAGATGGTCTTTGTTTCTTTATAGCTTTCTACTTTTTCAGGGTTTGCACTCAAAAATAATCCCCTGTCTACCTTCAAAAGATATATTTTTTTCGTATTTCTTTGTCAATCATAACATACTGGTTATTTTATTATTATCTTACTTATTACAATCAAAATTTCGTACATACAAATTTTGTACTATGCGCATTTCTATTCCCTATCTCCGCGCCGATATCTATTAGTTATGAAGTACAGCTAGCTGGCGAGACGAACGCGATTCACGAGGAAAGCGATACGAACATACAAACTTCAAAAATGGCGACACTGGAGTGAGGATAATTGCGAAGATGTGTTCAGTCCAATTTCAACATTTATTCGCCATTTGTTTGGTTAACGCGCAGAAATAAGTATGTAAATATAATTTATAAATATTCAGTAATATGTAAAAATGCATCTTTTAATGTTGCCACCAACGAAACGAGCACCTTTTGAACAATTGTTTATGGTGTGTGCTGTGTACAGCTGTGTAGTCTGAACATGCCGCACACTGCATGCAGTGTGTCGTTCGTGTATTTCCCCCTTGTGACAGGCGTGACATGTTATGTTGTAATTTTAGACAGTTTGGAAAAAAAGAACCATACCATACTATAAAATCAAAACAATGTAATCAAAGTGCATTGTGGTTTTGTGACTCATGGGCGTTTAGTAATGAATTTTAATGAAATGACGCAGAAATGACCGTTTTGTTTCCTCGCGAACACTTGAAGTTCCAGGCATTGCGTTTTAGCAGAGACTGACCCCGTGGTGTGCACTCTACGATTTGTGGACATCGGTTTTAGTGATTACATGTATTTACGAACACTCTTGTACGTAGCATTAACCTTAGTGTTCGTTGAGTCTAATCATTATCTTGTCTTACGACCCAAACGTCATATAAAAAAATATATTTAAAACAAAACAAATCAAACAAAATAAACTTACAACTATATTGCAGGTAACTAAAGCTGCAACTGGAAGATTTCATTAGATACAAAAACTTATGCGTAATCTCGTACATCCTTAACAGCATTGAATAATCTGTGAGTGATATTTTTTGTAGGGATATACATCATATTCTACAACAGTCAAATTTATTTTGGGTCCGCACCCAAAAATCAACACCACAGTGTTGATTATGATTTGAACCTGTTACTGTACTACTTATGGATAAGATAGACAACTGATTAACAATAACATGTACAATGTCTACTTATTGGTATTTTAACAATTTTCAGTGAATAGATTGTGGTTGTCTTATCGAAAAATGATACTACATTAACAACTAGTGTAATTGTATCTTACTAACATGGTAGTTGATTCAAAACCAAGCTTTCACTCAAGATTTGAACTTGTCACTACACTACCTACATATAATATTGACCACTAATTAAGGTGACCATATTGATGAGGATTTGGTGTCTATTTTGGATTTTTAATTTATAAAACAATTTTATCTTGACGTTATACTTTAAAAAATCAATGTGAAACAGAATATGCCAAGTCCTTGTTTGTAACTCAATACATTGCAAAAGATTATTAAATGTGTAAAATCATTGATATTGTACGTACAAACTAAGATTAAACTTTGAGTGAAAAAAGGTTGGAAACAGCTTTAGAAAAACTTAGTCCTAAACAAAAAGATTATCCCATCCTTTAAGGGAGGGAGGGAAGGCAGGGAGAACAGAAGAAAGAAACCCAAGATCAGTCAAGTAGTACACAAAAGGAGTCTTTATTGAAGTTTCTGACCCTTTGTAACAAAGAAAGAACAATTTATAAACTCTTATAGGGTGTTCCGTACAAATGTTCCATATTTGGCAGGGGATTCTGCCTTAAGATTTTGGGAACGCAGATAGATTGTACTTACAAAACACTAAATAACAGTTACCTTGTTGTGTCAAGATGTTTTGCAAATAGTGAAACACGTGATTTGGTGGAAAAGCTACACAATTGATAACCGAAATTCTAGATTGAGATTATCCATATTTCAGCATTAATTTCTACAATTCATAATATGCAAGGATATGGATGTCATAATTTGACATATTTCCGATGTACTCTGTCAGAATAGACAAGTGTAGTAATGCTTTCTATAGTAAGGAGACACTAGATGTCACTGTATATCTCACTGTTTCCTGCAACAATTGTGAGATAGAGGAAAGAAAGTAGACAAATTGCCATTAGGAAATGGCTTAAACAATAAAACAATAGTGATATAACAATAGTGATATAACTATAGTAGTATCATATGATGCAAACCAGCGAAATATTATATCCATTATTGTACTCTGATTCCTGAAGGTAATGATATTATCTAATTGAAGTGATTGTGTAGAATCACTGACTTGATTTACTTATAATGAATGCTGCTGTCATGGTTTTTGGTTACACCTAAAAACTGTTACTACTGGTAGTCTAATCGTAGAGAGTTCACTTAGTAAGAGCTACAGAGAGTATTTGCAGTATAAAATCAATATGTATGACACTGTGGTGGTGAGTAGTGCATGAAAGAAAACCTGTCACTGGTATAGTACAGCTAAAGAATCCCTTTGTGATTGGCTAGTCTGATCATGTGATGTTGTCACTTGGCTAACCTGCACCAGTTCAATAACATCAGGCTAGACAGGTGTTTTCAGTGTCAACCTTCCAGTTGCTACCACATGCTGGTGAGGTGTTAGTGCCAGCCTGGTGTTAGCTCTGAACTGATGTTAACACAGGGCTGGTGTAGGCGTTACCCTACCAATTGTGAACATGCTGGTGAGGTGTTAGTGCCAGCATGGTGTTAGCACTCAGCTAGTCTGGTGTTAACATTGAGCTGGTGTTGGCATTAACCCTTCTCTAGTTGCTAACATATGCTGGTGGGGTGTTAGTGCCAACCCAGAATTGACATCGTACTGACCCATTCATTGTTAGCATTCGACCAGTGTAATTTAATGATAATCCAATTGGAAAGAGATTCCTGAGCTGTATTGTATCAGTAAGCTCTTTTTAGAATAATATATCTTGGATATTTATACTGTTTTTACCCCAACCATAGATGCTTTATATTCTCTGAGTTTGTGAAGCGAATTGAGGCTGTTGTGTAAAGTGCTGATAAGAATTTATCATCATTATTATATCTGATATATCAGATACTCGTCTATAATTACCAGTAATCTTTATTTATTTACTATGTCAACTTTACTTACAGAGAATGGATAAGATATTAGAGGGCATTGCTGCTTCCAAACATCCTGAAAATGTGAAGCATGCACTTTTCTACAAGTTTGCTGCAGCAGCCAGCAAGCCTGTCAATCCAGCCGTCTGTCATTCAATCCTGACCATATCTGCTGATCTCATTCGTGAAGGAGAATCTCAGTTCATCCAAGAAATGGGAAAAGTTGTGTTCCAGGCATGGGCAAAACAGAATCTAACCACCTTTGAAGAATTCTTTCATCACAGCTACCTTGTCAACGTCATCTCTGGTGCCATCTTGAATCCCAAACCAACTGTTGAATTTATTCATGACTGTGTCAAGTTACTTCATGATAAAACAGCAGTTTGCAAAGTGATCCAGACAAGAGCAATAAGTCTGACACGAGAATGCCCACACCTTGATGTGTGTGCTGCTTTGTGCAGACTTATGGTAGAATTTCCAGACTGTATTCCAGTGGGAGACTTTGCCGTTGTCTTTGCTGTGACGCTCATTCAAGCAGTCAGTGGTGTAGAGTTCCCAAACAGTGAAGAGGCTTTGAAGACACGATTTATAGATGTTAATGCTGTTGGTGCATTGCTGCATAAAGTATGGCATTCCCATGTCAACACCATCCTTCCTAGTCTTCAGGAAATCTTCACAGTATTGACGACAGTGAC
Source organism: Glandiceps talaboti (assembly GCF_964340395.1). Classification (NCBI taxonomy): domain Eukaryota; kingdom Metazoa; phylum Hemichordata; class Enteropneusta; family Spengelidae; genus Glandiceps; species Glandiceps talaboti. The sequence goes on along the minus strand of NC_135556.1, from coordinate 24,442,503 downwards.
CCTACCAAGGGAAAAGTCAGCTGAACCATCAGTGGCGCTAGGATGTCTGGCACAACACGTTCCAGTAGAAATGATAGCACTGGTGACTACGAATGCTGCGTCTGATCCATCTGTCGTAGATATCAATATGACAGTAGCTTTGACGAGAATGATAGACTGGTTATCATGGCCGGCAGTCAAGAACATTGACCGATGGATTATTGCCTTCCTCAGAAGTCTTGCATCTGTCCAGAAATTTACAATACTCATCAACGTAACTGTAGCTACAGTAGAAAAGGTAGGTTTTATACAACAACAGACCTTCCATCACATCATTTAATTTTACCCTTTAATACAATTAAAAAAGATATGTGTACTTTGTATATCTTTATGTTTGACTAACAATTTTTTTGAAAATAGATCATGCAATGAGAAAGGCTGAAAATACACTCAAAGTCCTTTATTTCAAACTTGGCAAATCTTTCATAAGATTTCCCATTATAGTTTACAACTCTGGAATGATGAGGGTCAGTGTGCCCTTTAATGATAGCCAAATTTTATTGTTGTGAGTCAAAATGGGAAAAATTGGCATTCCTTGTGAGTCACCACATAGTAAGAGATAGGGAACACTAAATTTTGGTTCGTCACTAGAAATTGTGTGCGTCAGTGGTACATCAAATTGGCTTAGAGGGCACACTGATGAGGGCTATTAATTTGACAGTGTATTCATAATTTTAGTCATTTAACATGGTATACTTTAACCATGTGATTACCTGTAAGTACCAGCACTGTAAGAATGATATATTAGAGATAGTGGAAGTACAAAATGTAATTAAGTTCTTCTAATTCATGGGATGCAGTAGTACTATCAAATAGATCATACAAACATAGTAGACACAGTAATTATACATTCTTGTACCATGACCAAGGGTTCTTTACCAACCTGCTAAACATGTGTAAGGATACACTAGAAATGTGTATGGTAAACCTGTACATCACCAGAACACTTCAACTACATGTGATTATGGTGGGGAGGGGAGGGGAGGGAAGGCAAGGGGTTGGGGTTGGGGGGTATTTGTTTATATAAATATAATAATTTATTTCGAGAACTAGCTCATACACTAAAAAATTTCACAAAAACATAGAAAAAAGACAAAAAAGAGACTTATTTACAGTACATAGTTAAAAGCATGTAACATACATACATACATACATGCATGCATGCATGCATACATACATACATACATACATACATACATACATACATACATACATACATACATACATACATACATACATACATACATACATACATACATACATACATACATACATGCATACATACATATATACATACATACATACATACATATAATTATGTTTGTACACAAATAACCACAAGTTGAGCATAACAGGATTAACTGGTGAACTAGATGGAGTGCATAATACTAGAAATATATAGTTTAATTATATGGCAAAACTAGATCACAAGGATGCGTCAATTCAAACTAAATGGAATAGAGTGTTATTATACATTCCATACAGAAATACTCTTTACAAAACTGTTCATCATTGTTCATATTGTCAGCACATTCAGGTTCGTGTACTGTGTCCCAAGAGATCTCTTATACATTTATATTTAGTAAAAATGTGCAATGTAGAGTTTCCCCGTTGTATAATTAGTATTCTGAACTCAGAGGGCAGACAATAAAACAGCATGTGGAAATATAGATTGAAAATCTTAGTAAGTGGTAATGGTTAGATTTTGTTGCATAATATGGTTACAAAAATTTGTCTACAATGTGTTCTTTTGATTTTTTTTTTTTTTATAGCAATGCTCACTTATTCTAGGTGTATCTGATTGTTGCCATTGTGTACCTCTTTGTATTTTCAGGTGTTTTCTAGGCTGTGTTATCCTATTGCCAGGAATAGTGCTTTAGCCGTGTTAACACATATGTTACTCAGTTTCCAACATTCACCAGAAGCCTTCCATAAGGTAAGTCAGCAATACACTATTGCATGTGTTGTAGTAATAGAAATGTTATACTAGGTGTGGTTGCAGTGTACAGTAATAGAAATGTCATGAGGCATTGCAGTATTGTGGTAGTGTGCAGTAGTAAGTATTGGTATGTACATTGTTGTTGATCAGGACAATGCTAGGTTGAAACCATGCCCCCTAATCATCACATTATTTACTTCTTATACACTAGGTTGTAAACCATACTCCAGATCTGGTCAGGTTACTAATGAAAGAAGATTCCATGTCAAGTCAAGACTGTCTGAGTAAACTCTCTGAACTGATCTATGTCCAGATACATCAGCATGCAGGCTATCCAGATCTTTATGAACCCATTCTAGATATCATGAAGGTGAGTTATTTTGGTACCCAGATCTTTATGAACCCATTCTAGATATGAAGGCGAGTTATTTTGGTACCCAGATCTTTACGAACCCATTCTAGATATCATGAAGGTGGGTTATTTTGGTACCCAGATCTTTATGAACCCATTCTAGATATGAAGGTGAGTTATTTTGGTACCCAGATCTTTATGAACCCATTCTAGATATCATGAAGGTGAGTTATTTTGGTACCCAGATCTTTATGAACCCATTCTAGATATCATGAAGGTGAGTTATTTTGGTACCCAGATCTTCATGAACCCATTCTCCCATTCTAGATATCATGAAAGTGAGTTATTTTGATACCCAGATCTCTTTAAACCCATTCTAGATATCCTTAAGTTGATATAAAGGTATTATATGTTTACTTTGAACACTTTGTCTAGTTTAACTGTTATTTCAAAACTGATGAGACATTTTCTCTTTTCCGTACAATGAAGTATGGTTTTGAAAGTGTTATTCATTATAGTCTCCAGTATAAGAGCTTGTATGTGTGTCATCCATTCATAGACTGATTCCACTTATTTGCTATAATTTGGTTCCAGGACTATCCTAGACCTAGTGAAGAAGTAATCAAACAAAAACTGAAATTAAATGCATGGACATCACATGGAAGTGCCTTGTTTAGTTATAATCCAAAGTTTAGTCCTAAATCTGAGACTGGCAAGACAGGCCTTACTAATCTTGGTAACACATGCTATGTCAATAGTGTTATACAGGCATTGTTTATGGCAGATGGGTAAGTATCTTTGGTTATATATACAGCAGAAGAATTTTAGCTGTGCAGGAACAAAAGTCAGAAGAGGTACAATTGTTAATTGTGTCTGTCTTATGCAGAGGGTGATTCATGTACATTTTAATACAATTGTTCTTTGTGTCTGTCTTATACAGAGGGTGATTTACTAAACAAAAAGTATACAAACGACTGTTCACATCTCTGTCATAAATTTGACAGACAAAAAAATCATATCATGAGTCTATACTACATACTGATTATAACATGCAGTCACATTCAGCAATTGAATTACAATGTGTATAAATCTCCCTTGCAAGAGTCAGACACATGATAATTGTACCTGTTCTGACTTTTGTTCCTGCACAGCTTACTTTCTTCCACCTATCACAGTGGTTGCATATAGTAAGAAAGTCACAGAACTTGGAACATGAAAGTATCTTTATTTCTGCAAGTCTGAAAGTATACACAGAAAAAGTTTTTCACCGATGTAGCCATGCTTGTCATATCTGCACTGTAGATAGATGTAATATGTCCTGACCATAACTACCAATCTGATAGTGTGTTCTTTGTCTTTATTTCTAGATTTCGACGCGAGTTATTGAATCACTGTGGGAAAGTTCAGCAGAGTGTCATACCCAGACTTCAGTCCCTCTTTGCTTTTCTGGCTCACACACAGGTTAGTGTAAACTATTTATAAATTGGAATTAAATTTAAAATATAAAATTTTATTTTATCAAGTGTGAAGTAATGAATAACAGTTGATAGTTATATAAACATCTCTCTCTACAAACACTAACGCATGTTTGATGGTCTCTGGTTGTCATAAGATAATCATGTTTTGTCATGCAGTCTCAGACTTACACTGACAAGTCCCTCTATGTTCTTAAAGGCCCAGTTTGGATAATGATTAAAATGTAGGTGTCAAAATCAATTTTCTGGCACAGCCAGGGAAAAAGTTGGTCCAGAACAAAAGAATAATCCTATGTAATGTTTATGGCTCCACTGATAAGATAAAACTAATACGATGACCCTGTATAGGCCATTCCAGACTCCAAACAGGAAATTGAGAATACAGTGCCCTCACTCAAATTGGGGGTATCATCACCTCATAGTACCATTTGTTAAGAGCTTTGTCCCTTGGTATTCTGTAGAAGTGTAAATCAGGAATGTTTATTGTATTGATCAGATATCAAGGAAAGCAGCAGTGCTCTATGATTAACTGAGTAACCTATAACATGTATACCCCCAAGGTACACGCAGACAGGAAGTAGAGCGACACCATGGCAAATTTTGGAAAGGCCAATTGAAACCCTGGCCTTTAACACTGACAAATGTAAGGAAATGACGTGTATCTTGGTAAAATGTATGCTATTTATTATATATATATACAGAGACCAGCGTATGCCCCATCAGATTTCTTACAAGTATCAAGACCACCTTGGTTTGCTCCTGGAGCCCAGCAAGACTGCTCAGAGTTCCTGAAGTATTTATTAGATAGGGTAGGTGATGAAGATACAGAAAATACTAAGTTTGAAGAGAAACTAACTCGAGCCAAAGAAAGACTTCAGAGAGTAAAGCAAGGTAGGTTAGAAGTATGTGATGACCAGGTGGTGCCACAATTGTCTGGTAATACAGATAACAAAGACATGGATGCTGTTGTACCCTGTATTGGTGACAGTGATACTACCACAACACACCAAGGTATGATGGGATCAGGTGATCAGGTCGAAAACACTACACACCAAGTTGTGGGGTCCAGTAATCAGCCGGAAAACAAGATTACAAGCTTAGTAGAACACTACTTTGGTGGCAACTCTGTGGCTGTTACTCGTTGTTTCAAATGTGATTCAGTGTCTACCAGAAAAGAAACATTCACTGATCTGCCACTAGCCTTTCCTGAAAAACCCAAACCCAATGCCAATGAGAACAACTGTATGAAAGGTGGGCATGATGATGCCACTGTTAAGGATGGGAGCAAGGAGACACAGAAAGAGGAGGATACTGCCATGGAGGGCATTACATCTGAAGGAAGTGGGGATAGTACTAAGTCTCAGGAAGAAACAGTGAATATGGACACTGCTGGTACAAGTGGACAGAAAGAAACAGCTAAACTTGATGATTTAATTGATCATTTCTTGGCACCTGAAGTATTGGAGGGTGAAAACCAATATTACTGTGAGAAATGTGAAAGTCTGCAAGATGCAGAACGATTCCTTGAAATCAACTATGCACCTCAGTTCCTCATACTAACATTATTACGTTTCTCTTATGATGTCAAACATCACACTCGATCCAAACTCCTTACAGATGTCAAATATCCCAAAGTACTGCACCTGCCTCTCAAAGGAAAACATCGCAGGAAAGAGCACTCACTGAGTCAACTGACTGTGTCTGATCGTGAAGACAGTAACATGACAACTCAATCCCCGTCTGTAAAGAGACGATGTCATTCTAGTGAGAGCAGTGAAGATTTCTCGGAGTACGATGACAGAAACTTTAAACGTTATGCATTGACATCAGTCATAGTGCATTCTGGCACGTCCTCAGAAAGTGGGCATTACTACTGCTATGCTAGACACACCACACCAGTCAACCTTGACGTTGACAGGGATGACCCTGACTATCTTCCACATCAATGGTACCTCTTCAATGACAGCAGAGTGTCCTATTCATCCTATAACTCATTCAGCAATGTCACCAAGCTGTTCTCCAAGGACACAGCATATGTGTTATTTTACAAGAGAATAGCAGATCGTACAAGTGACTACTATGGAATGGAAGGAGAACCAGTGGACCCTCCACTGGGACGAGAACTACTGAGTGCCGTCACTCGGGACAACCAATTGTATTTACAGGTAAGACTTTTGCTATTACTCTGGAAACACTTCCTAGCAACAGACCAAATATTATCAATCTCCAGTAACTTAGGTTGTCTGACTTCATCCTGTGGAATTTCATAGTTGAAAAGAGACTATGATTTTGCATTCACCCAAAAGGAAAATGTTTTATTTTCTGTCTTTGAAATGAATGTCATTTCCTATTTACTCAATGGAAGTGTGATATACTAGTAGTTAGATGTTATTCCTCAATTATTTTCTTTGTTCAGCCAAGGAAAAATGAGTGACCTATGGGGCCTTGTCAGTACGTCTTGCTAGATGAGTAGTGACAACCCTTAGGTCACAAGTACTTTCTGGCTGAATGAGGAGAATAACATAATTATACCAGTGCCAGTAATATCATAGAAAAATTGGGGAAAGTAATGGTAGTTTTGAATGTTTTGACTGATATTACGAACAGAGCAGAACCAGTGACATAGACATGCGTTATCATGACATAGACGCACATTTTCATGATGTAGAACGACCAGAGTATATATTCCATATTTTTGTTCTAAATGGCTTGTGCATGGTATAAAGTGGGTGTATACATGTAGAATGGCCATTACATTGGAAAATTGACATCACAGTCTATAAACTGAAAACTACAATACAATGCTCTCTCTATTACACATTGCATTGTGTTTTATCTTAATTGACTTTTAACAGGTCATGGTATAAATTTCACTACAGGAAACACATATTGTTGATTCGATTGTATATATGCATATTTTTATTTTGATGAAATATTTTCCAAAAAAAGAAAAATTAAGTCTGAAAATGAAATCACTGAATTTGAATTAGCTGTAAAACCCTTTGAGGCAACGTATCAATGTGAAACAACCCCAAACATGATGTAATGTGTGATGGAAAGTTATTTTATTACATATTGACCAATTAGCTAGACTTTCGTGTGTTGTCATCAGTATAAAGACTGCCCTCTAGTGATAGTATCTTGTAATAGTGTCATGTGTTCACTACAATATTTGTTTAGCCAAACAGTTGTCACATTTACCTCATTTTATTACCAAACACGATGAAAAGTTACAATTTTTGACAGGAGAGTTGCAACAAAATCCTTTTTAGCTTTGCATTGTGCAATACTGTAAACTTGATGACTGGAGTACTATTTTCTTGACTCAACAGGAACAGGAGCTAGAAGCTCGTACTCTACATTTACGTACTGCTAGAGTTAGCAGTAGTGCCAGTTACAAACCCAGGCAGTTTGATGATGATGATGACAACCAGGGACCACCGGGTAGTTGTGGTGGTTCAGGAACTGGTGGTTTCAACGTACCGTCAAACAGGTTCATCTTCTGAACTCCTTGGGCCATCAAACAGCTTCATTTGCGTCTTGACATAAATGGTCTATGAGATCCAACTTCTGAACTTTTACATAGTTGGTCTATGACTATGAGATCCAACTTCTGAACTTGTCAACTGTCTAACCAACCCAACCCAACTTCTGAACATGCGTACTCATTCAACCTGCACTAGCTGCAACTTGGACATTTTCTTTCATCAAATAACCAAAGATATATTGACTCATAATTGGTCAATTGCTTATAGAGAGACATTGAATCTGATAATTAGTGGTCAACATTATCTGTAGATAGTGTAGTGGCAAGTTTAAATCTTGAGCAAAAGCTCGGTTTTGAATCTGTTAAAATTGTACTACCTGTAACTGAAGTGTCATTTTTTGATTAGACAACCATGTGTATAGTCAATGAAAATTGTCAAAATACCAATAATTAGACATTGTACATGTTAATCAGTGGTTGATATTATCCATAAGCAGTACAGAAACAGGTTGAAAATGTGATCATCGTTGAGGGTGCTGATTTTGGGGTGTGGACCCAAAAATCAATTTGATTTGTTTTATTGTGTCTACAGCTACAGAGATGCATTATTGTTCACAATGTACGATATTGTGAGTAAGTTATTGTACCTAACACAGGTGATGCAATACTGTTCACAGTGTACGATATTGTGAGTAAGTTATTGTACCTAACACAGGTGATGCAATACTGTTCACAGTGTACGATATTGTGAGTAAGTTATTGTACCTAACACAGGTGATGCAATACTGTTCACAGTGTACGATATTGTGAGTAAGTTATTGTACCTAACACATTTGATGCAATACTGTTCACAGTGTACGATATTGTGAGTAAGTTATTGTACCTAACAAAATATTTTCAGTGAAATGTTCCTGTTGCAGCTAGTGCAGCTTTAACTGATCCAAGTTCTGAACATGTGAACCCTCTAAGTGAGCAATCTTCTGAAAACATGGGCCCTCTAACTCATCCATCTTGTAAATATTTGGACCTTTGATGGATCCATGTTATGAAGTTGTGGAGCCTACATCAGATCCTCCTCAATAACATATATAATACCCTTTTTATTGGTTCATGTACATCGAACCTCTAGACTTAATATACAACTTACCAACTCAAGTATTCCAAAAACGATTCAATTTCTGAATGTATGAAACTTACCACTGATTCACGTCTGAATGCATCTTCTGGATATAAGAACCCAGTATTAACTGGTTCCAATATATTGCTATGAATTCATCACTACACTTTTCAAAGACCCCTACAAATACAGTGGTCATGTACTATGTTTACACCTTATAATAATATAATGATAAGAGAAAATTCACAGTATAAAATTCAGTTACCTTGATAAAAGGGAATGTTCATAGTATCAAATTAAACCACATTAATAGAGTGAATGTTCAATGTATCAAATTGAATAAAGTTGATAATGGGAATGTTCATAGTATCAAACTGTTAGAAATACAGCAAGACTAAAGCTGTATTCTGGCATGAATTTTTTGAATCTGTTAATATGGTGCTAACGGTAGATTGAGTCTTTCAAATCAAAAACCACTACTCTACTATCCATGACTATATACACTATGTATAAATATGTATTTACTGAGTATATATACTGTTTTAGATGTCAATCAATTGTAAACTTTTAGTTCTGAGTCAGCTATGCAGTAACTATTACCTTCCCACCAACTTCTAGACCGTAAGATACATCGTGTCACGCCGCCCTCACTGGCCTCCTCTCACAGCGGGTTGACTGATGTGTGAGGGCACCCTGTCATAGCATACCTTACATACTAAGCCTAGTGTAGACTGTAAGATACATCGTGTCTCCGCCCTCACTGGCCTCCTCTCTCTCTGAGAGGGGTTGACTGATGTATGAGGGTGCCCTGTCATGCCGTACCTTACAGACTATTCAACATCTCAATTGATTCTAATGTCATGTCAGTACATGATATAGTTACATCAATGCAAATTACTTGATGTCAAATATTTTATGTTGTAAGGGGGAAGCAGATTCAATGTTTCTTTCATTTTAAGGCAAAACATTTAAAAAGCAATTGAATACATCCATTGCATGACATGTTAACAATTTCCATTTATTTTTTTGAACATTTGAAAGTTAAGACTATTTATCACCCGTGTTTTTGCTAAGGTTTGGGAACCTGGTAACAGAAAGGGAGAAAGGGGTAAAAAATGGCAGTGTTTCCCATAAAGTCTGTGGTAATTTTGTTTGGGAACCCAGGTAAAATGACACGGGAACCATATTACCTACATACCACCCATTAATAGCAAAATCACTAATCTAACTTTATAAATTGCATTGCACATTGTACAAGATATTGTTAAGTCTAGCATATATATATGACCATAGAATATACTGTTCCTGATTTGAAATATGTCGTGGCTGCTTGGAATGGCTTTGCAGTAAATATACAGTGAATTGATTTGTTTTTGATACAAACATTCCACCAAACAATATGTGACAACCAGCTGTGACACAATATCAAGTTTTTGGGTTTAATGAATAGAGCTTCAAAATTGAAGCTATACTAGTACCTGCCAATTACATGTAAACATTATTTTATGGCTTCATAGCCCAGGAAAGAATTCATATGTCAATATCCATTCCTATGACATGGTCATTTCAACCATTACGCACCTTCATTTTTGTATGCTTCTATAGGTACAACTGAGTTTGACTAGTAAGTTGTAGAAATGTTGGCACCATGTGTCCACCACTAGTTCAGTGTTCAGATTGAAGCAAACAGGAATTGTTTTTGAAGATGTGGAGTCATTACTATATACAACACATACAAGGACTTATAAAATTACAATGCAGTTAATATGTATAAATCACATTGTTCAATATATGCACACTTTCAGTTCTATAAGACTACACAGAATGTCAACTTTGTAATTCAGAAAATGTTATAGTGTAAACAGTCAAAACAACCAGATTAGTTGTCACTTCTTGTAGATCACTTCTTGTAACACATCCAATATTTTAATTTGGCCATCTGTATGAGTACTGGTAGTTTTTTGTGACATAAATTTTGGGCATCTCCAGTGTTGTTTTTTTTGTGAATTAAAAATAAATCCCAATTCTTTATTTGGTTGTCAATTTTGTGAAGATATGTGTATATTTTAAGTTCTTACAGTTTTGCCTTGTTAGTAGTATATTTACAGTTTGTTTGTCAGACTTTGTAAATGCAAGGGGATTGATTGTGTTTTGGAACAGCTGATATACACACTGTCATTAAAACTATCCTTACCTGAAATAGAATTTTGCTATTGTAATGATTTATCATAAAATAAAAATAATTTGATCTTTTATTCTTAGTTGACATCCAGACTTCAAGTCTTGATACAATGCATTACTATAGGTGCATGTAAGAATAAGTCAACCTTCTTATTCTCTTTTCACCCTTCAGCATGAAGTGAAATACTATTACAGGTACTGAAAATAGTCAATCTTGTTCTATTTTGACCCTCCAGTATGAGGCAGTATATGTTAGATCGCCCTCAAACAGTTACCCTGAATGTCTGCCATCAACAACTCAAAGCCCAGTTGGACGTATCTTTGTAGTATAGGGCTTATCACGAACAAGTCCTCTCCACTGAGAATGTTATGAATGCTTTGCTTTTGAAGATGTGCAAATGTCTTATGTCAAAGCACTTTTCAACAACTGTGAATTTAAAATCAGTGACAGAGACAGCGTGTTGTTGGACAAGCCCGTCATCATTGAGAGTACAACAGGAACTCTGTGAGTGATCTGTTTGCTGCTGGAGAATGGCTCATGTTGACTGTTTGAGGGCGATCTAACATATACAAATTTCAATGAGTTTCCTTCAAGGCAGATAGATGACAGAGAGATGTATATTATACCCGGTAGTCGTAATGTCTTGATTATTCAAGATGATCAAGTTGGTAATGATATAAATTTTATCAGATATCCTTCTGTTGTTTCCGTAGCAGAAAAAATAATTTTAAGTTTCACAGTGTTCCACAATTTATATAAGTTAAGGTATGGAAGACAATTTCTGTCCTGTCAAAAGAATTGAGTTTACAGTGTTCTACACTATCATGTGAATGGTGCAAACCTGAATTTAAAGTCAAATTTGCTTATATGTATGTCCAAAGTGCATAGTTTATTTGTTTTAAGCCAACCAAAGAATGACTAAGGATGTACACCAAAAGAATGCCAAAATATGTCTATGTAGTAAAACCACCAGGTTTCTGTGTAACATCAGTAAAACACTGTCACCTATGTAGAAAAGTAATTTTCTGTCAAATTGTTGTCATTTACCAAAGTTGCCAAGAATTTAGATAAAACATGGGTATATATAGGTTATTAGTGCCAAGCATTGGATTTACTGATATCAGAAGGGATTTTAGACATCACAGACAGATAGATAGACTGATGGACACAGACACACACATAGATCGAGACACACACACATACATACACACCCATACCCACATACACACCCATACCGACCACACACACTCATACTAAGACAGCCACATACTACACCATGACTATAGCATTGAAGTGTAAGTTACTGTATTATTATAATACACCATATTTCTGTTACCCACCATTCTTGAAAGATATATCACTAGAGGGTGCCCCACATGATTTCAAATGAAGGCTAAATCACATGGTAGTAAATGAAGCAGTCAACAAGCTGCAGCTTAAACAATTCTTTTGAGCTCCTAAAAATTATGATTTGCCACAGAAGTGGTGGAATGTTTTCACTGATTAAGCATGCAGTCAACCTTTGCCATGAAAAACAGGAAAATATAATCTATTCAATGTACTAATAGTATTCAGCTAACATTTGCCCTCACTTGTGATTCAAAGCATGTGGTGAAACTAGACAATTGTTTGTCTTTGTGATAACCAGAATATGGTGTATTGAAATGATCAGTAGGAAATTTCCAAGTCTGTGTCAAAGATCAGGTCATAAGTCAAAGGTCAAATAGGGTCAGTTATAAGTTTAATGTAATATAATGGATAGCTTTATGTCATCTTTATTCAGAATTTAATTTCTATATTATGTGAATAGAAATATGATGATACGATTGTACATTTTTTGCCTTGTTCTTGTAGATTTATTATTCATGTATTATAGTAGAGCTTTATTTTCATGAATTTGTTGACTGTGTTGGAGTTTGAGTAAATAACAACATCATACCATTGATGTCTTAATCTTAGTGTTATAGTAGCCATATGGATGAGAGATTGGTATCTATTGTGGAATTTTGATTAATAAATCAACTGTACTGTATTTTTCTACTTGAAAAACCCCCAATGTGAAACAACATAGATCAAATCACTATGTGACATCCAATCTGTGCATGTGTCTGTAGCTTCCACATATATTGCAACATTCATCGTACATAAATAGTCGGAATACTTGTATTTATTAAATGTGAATAGAAGTGATCACTTTTGTTTCCCCAGTTTGTTTAGAAATTATGTAGAATAACAAACTTGTTTCACCTTCTTCCTAGTTTTTTTGGCAAGTACATACAGTGAGTCACAAACACAGACTTGGTATATGTTGTTTCACATTGTTTAATTTCAAGTAGAAACACATAGTAAGGTTGTTTTATGAAATAAAATCAAAAATAAATATCCATTTCTCACCTATTTAGCCACTTTAGCCACACTGTTAGTGAATTCTACCAGATAAGACATACAGTCCCAACAATGCTGTTAGTGAATTCTACCAGATAAGACATACAGTCTCAACAATGCTGGTTATGTATCAAATAGTGTTTGACAGCAGTTACATGAATACAAGATTGTCAGATGACTGCTTAGTTAGCAATCCTCAAGTATAGGTACAAGGTAAGCATAATGTTTTGGGGTATTTGTGAGTTTATACTCAGTAGCAAGACAATGACATTGTATTTACGTCATTCATTGTATCTGTAAAATATAAAGGAGATGTTAATATCACAACTATTTTGTTAGTGGCAGACATTAATATAACACATACTCTCAAGTCTAGAATTATTACATTAATTAAGTAGGTCTTAATAGGTAGTAAAAATAAGTCAGTTGATGAACACAATGACCATGGACTCTTTGGGGAATTTGAACTGTTTTTGTGATTTTTGTCTTCATGGAATAAAATGTCAAATACAAGCTCCAATCATACTATTGATATGCCTCTGCCAAATAAATATTCACCAAACTACACTAGCCCATCAGTATTGATTATTGTTTATTGCATGATGTGTGTGTGTATGTGTCTGTCAGTCTGTCTGTCTGTCTGTCTGTCTGTCAGTATAGTGTGTGCAGTTATGTGTGTGTGTATGTATGTATGTATGTATGTATGTATGTATGTATGTATGTGTGTGTGTGTGTGTGTGTGTGTGTGTGTATGTATGTATGTATGTATGTATGTATGTATGTATGTATGTATGTATGTATGTATGTGGGTGGGTGTGTATGCACGTGATCAACAGCAAGAGTTGAAAAACAGGTCAGACAGGTTCTATAATGACAGATTGACCTGGAACATTGTTTATCATGACTACTTATTACTGCTATTAAAATTGTGGTATTTTTATGTTAGAATTTACTATAGGCCCTAGTACTACTGTTGATAATTCATACTATTGTTAGAATAGATTGCAGGCATTAGATTATCAGATAAACTAGTACTGCTGTTGATAATTCCTGCTATTGTTAGATTATTGCAGGCATTAGATTATCAGATACACTGATGAGCTATGTATGTTCAGTGCCAAGGAAAAATCAACATGGGATGTATGTAGTGCCCTCTAGAGACCATCTGAAGAGAGTCACCCATGACTGATGACATCGGTCAAACTCCAAGCCTATGAATGAATGGAGAAGACAGCAGAAGGTAATAATGGTTATGGCGTTGTTACTGATTACATAATTACATGCATTCGTGGTACATACATGGTCGATGCACAATATAAAGTGTAAAACTTGGCTGCGTTGGAACACTGCATCACTAGATAATTATTATATTTTACCAACCAATCACTTTCAGTTCACCAGGTGTTATGTTAAAGAGGCTAATGCATCAAGCCCCCACCCTCCCACTAATACACTGGGAGTGCTTGATGGTAGGCAGATGTATTGCACCCATCCACCTACTAGTATAGGCACACCTGGGAATTGTAAATGGGAGGTTGGTGTATCAAAGCACCCATCCACCCAATGGTACAGGCACACCTGGGTATTCTTAAGCTGTTTTATTAAGCACCCATCCCCCCTAGTATAAGCACACCTGAGTTCTTAAAGATTTATGAATGGCTGATGTATCAAGTACCCATCATCCCTTTAGTGCAGGTACATCCAATAGTTGTTGTTTTTTTCGTGAAAGGCTGATGTATCAATCACCAGCCCTCCCATTAGTACAATTACACCTAGGAATTCTTTATGATAGGCTAGTATATCACCCTTTCACACATGGGAGTTTGTGAAGGCAGACTGATGTATCAAGACCCCAACCTTCTACATGTACTTGTAAATGTATGTATGCATCAATACTTCATGTGCCATATAATGACAAGTGAAATATGATGTCAATGATACATCCTTAACCCTGTAGGACACGACTTGTCAAATAAAATAGCCGTATTGGACATGACTTGTCAAATGAAATATGACATTGATACATCATCAGCCGTATGTGATCTAAGTTGTCAACATTTCACCAAATAAAAGTAGTGTTGTGTATCTCAGCTAGATCATGATGAGATGTGACTTGACTCTAGTAAGACTAGTTTATGAGATACATGCCTTCATTATTTATTGTAATGTATTGCCTATGCAGTCATCAACAACATGTTCTTGAAGGCAAGGTAGATGAAGACTCAGATATTGCAACAAGTAATAGCATAGCTGAAGTCTGTTTATGACTCCTCTGTTGCTCCATCATTCATTGTATGCAATCTCTCATGTCAGCCTGCAGTTTTTATCTTTAACTATTTAGTATCCTGCCTTGCTGAAATTACCTCATCACATTGAAATGATCACAAATCTTGTAGCCTGTGAGAATGTCTATATGGTATATTTGAATTTTTCATACCCTCACTATTGCTATCAAACTGATGTATCATCTGATACTTTTTATGGGCAGCAATGTATCAAACTGATGTGTCATCTTTATCTTTTGTGGACAGCAATGTTGTTAATTTGTCTTGGCATGTTAATCCTTAAATGACTTGCTATGACAAGAATTACAAAAGTAGACTGACTATACAATGCACAATATATTCAAACTAGGGAGTTAAGTTTAGGGTTTGGTTAGGAATAGAAATGGGGGTTAGACTCCCTAGTCTAGATCTGATTTGCATCACCTACAATAGAGGGACACTCCTGTACATATGTCCTGATGTAACCTAGAATAATAGTTCTAGAACCATACATATTTTGAACTTTTCATGAACCTTGACAGAAATAAAGATATCCTACTTTACCAGGTGACTGAATATAACCAATCAAAACAGACATTTCCATTTTTTTTGCTTAGTTGAAAATCACATGACTGATGACAACCAATCAGAACAAGTATAGTTATCTAGCAAAGATGCTTTGCATACAGATATTTACATATATGTTGTGCTCAGAATACAATGATAAATGTTAGGATATTAGATGTATTATACTTGTAATAGATTCCATAAATCACAATTATTTATTAAGACAAATTGGGGTATTGAAATCATTCCTGCGTTAATATTCCTGACAGCCATCTCCCTAGATATTTATCATGTGAACATTACTCAATTGCAATGGGTTTCTAGAGATTTATATGAATGAGATGATAATTTATTAGTTTTTTCGTTTTAAAGTTTCTTTGTTAGTTTTGTAAAAAAACTTGTTAGCAAAACTGAATACTTAATTCATTCAGGCTATAGCCCTTACAAAATGTGTGTGTGTGTGTGGGGGGGGGAGGGCTGTTGTTGTTTGTATGTGTGTGTGTGTGTATGTGTATGTATGTATTTGTGTGTGTGCGTGGTTGTATGTGTATGTTTGTGTAAAATACTTAAAGTCAAAAAAAACGCCTGACCGATTTCCTTGAGATTTGATGGAGACATTACTCTGGGTGTACGTATCTGCTAGGATGAAAAATTGTTCAAATGAAAGTGATCCGATCAGTGGTTTTCAAGTTATGCCCAGAAGAATGATTTTCCATCAAAATAGTCAGTCCTTTATAGTGGACGTCTATGGGTATGGTATGGTTTTATAATGTTACATAATCACTTGGCTAAAGTCCATGAGATGTTCCATTATCATGTAGGGGGTGTTATCATATGGTTATGTTAGACATTGGATTTCAGTTGTGCTCATTACCATTGGCAGTATCTTTTGTGTATGAAAAACAGAATATTTGATGTGTAAATGATACGTAAGTGACATTTTTAGATACACTGTAAAATGTTTACTATTTGAATTTCTATTTTCATTTTTGTACTTTATGATTTTCATATTACAGTTGCTATAATTGTACCTGACCAATACCTGTGTTATCACAAATCCATTGCAATTTGGTTGCTGATAATTTATTCCTTATAGTGATAATAGGAAACTTGCAAACTCGCCATGTTGAATGTTGCATCATGGGAAATGTGATAATAAATACTAATCAAATAGTATTATAAACAATAATGTTACATTGTTTTTAACCATAAATAATCAATTCATAGTCACCCTGACCATTGTGGGAGGTTTATTTTATTGGTAGCTCCAGATTAGGTATTACGATAACCACAGATAATCCCATAATCCTTTGCATCTGAGCATGCTCAGTCTGGTTTGCAAGTTCCCTATTAGATGTCTACAACATTTATAGTTTTAATGAATTGGTACTTACCTGTACTTGAACTGTGTACAGCATAAATAGATAGACTACCCCAGTGACTCATGCATGTCTTTCTTTGTATAGTGACATTAAGCTACATGTATCAGTTATGATTTATTTTATTTGTTAATGACAAGAACATATTTTGTGTTTTAATTACTTGGTATGAGTCATATCTTGACATCTAAACCGCCTTTTCAATGTATCTATATTTTGGCACAACTGAAATTGAGGTTCTGTATTGTAGTGCTTGGCAGTCATAGCAACATTAGCCTGTAAGTTAAGACATTCATGCCATGCTATCAGCCAGCACTCACAGAAGCTTGATAGGGCTGAACAACACAAATGTATCTTGCAGTCTATGTATTGTGTGTGATGTGATGTGTGTGTGTGTGTGTGTGTGTGTGTGTGTGTGTGTGTGTGTGTGTGTGTGTATGTGTGTGTGTGTGTGTATGTGTGATGTGATGTGTGTGTGTGTGTGCATTTGTGCATGTGTGTGTGCTTGTATTTTACAGTCTATACAATGTGTGTGATATGATGTGTGTGTGTGGCATACATGTATGTGCGTGTGCGTGTGCGTGTGTGTGTGTATGTGTGTGTGTGTGTGTGTGTGTGTGTGTGTGTGCACATGCGTGCATTGGTGCATGCTTGTACATATATGTGTGTATGTGTTATTTTGAACCATGAACAATCTATTCTCTCTGTCTAGTTATTCAAGTCAAGATGATGTTTAAATACAATACCATTGTGGTATGCAATGGTGTCTAAAAATATGAATTTTGGGTAAAAAATTGATGTTTTGATGGAAAAGTGCTCAAGAGAAAATGATCATATCCCACTATATTTGTACTGTAATATTATTTGCACTGTTTTTTTTTTGTTATCCTTGAATGACATAAATTGATATCATTGGACCATAAATCATTACTAGTTACAGAGTTGATAAATGACATTGATTATGTACTACCTCATACAACTAAGACTCACCAATTATCCATCAATTTGTAGGTACAAGTCATCAGACAGTTTAATAGATCAGTAACTTTCACTTAGCTGACATCTCCATGGTTGACTATAAAACTGTCTCTTGTACTTTATAATCACTTTGAAACACAAGTAGAAATACTATATGTCTATGATATTAAATCCCTTCATTTATTGTGGAAAGATTACTCAGAGTCATATAATGGACTTGAAAATCTATAGTCTCTCATAGTTTGGTCTAGCTTCAAGTCTATTCATTGTCTATATAATATACAGTATATCTTGTATACAAATAATTGATTCACATACATAGTTCTGTATAGAATACTTATATGTTATTTGCCACATACGTTCCATATCTAACTGCAAACAGTAATTTCTGTGATAATAATGGCGAACCGTTATACCAGAAAAATCTAAATCAAGTAGCAAGATGTGGAACAGAATTTGGTAAATAATATACCTATACACCACCTGTGACTACAAAATAATATTAGTGAATGCCCCAAAATAGTTTCATTTCAAAATGAAATCAACTTTTGTGTTATACTGTTGAGCCTAATATCATACATCTCTTAGACGACTGCAATGCGGTTATCTACATTTCAGCAGAGAATTTATCATCCAATCAGGGTGCATATTTATTCTGTAGTAATGACATAATGTTTGATATTTGCGTAGCACTCATTTTCACTGTGTCCTTGTTAAGTATAGCATTTCATTAAAAGGATAGAAATGTACATAATATGATTTGTTCTAGTTAAGCAAAAATTTCATCCTCTGTGGTGATAATTTTGATAACTTTACCAGATTTAGGAATTCGTGTTTATAATATCACATGACCACTGTGAGCACTTTTTTGCCATTCTGTGGTTGAATTTTGACAGTTTCCTTGTAACACAAACATAAAGTTCAAAAAGTTGTTACAATATATACAACAATGATGTTTTGAATGGTGTACCCTATATACTGCATTAAAAATGCTGGATTTCTGTTTCTTTTTGAGGTTTGCTTACAAGTGATATTATTGCAGTAAAAATGTGATACAACAATATGGCAGTTGGTGAAAAATAACCCTACAGTGCTCTTGACCAATCAGAATGCGAGATTGGTGACAGGTGACATATAAAAGTCTACATCTTGTATATAAGCAATTGATGCACAATACACATACCGGTACAAGTCTAGTAATGGTATGTCTTCTGAGACTGTCATACTTAATACTTCATAGTTTGATATGATTGATATGACAGATACATCTCATATTTCATGAAATTTGATGATTTCTACATAACTCTGAATCATTCATTCATACACACTTGATGTGGTATGGTACTCAGTTTCACCACAGCATGATTCCTAGATCTATACAATACAGCCCTTAGGCCAAAGAACTTTTACTAAACCTGGGCATGTACTACACAGAAAGTCAGAGTTCTGTGTATTCAGACTGTGAAATCACCATGATCCAAAATATCATTCAAGTCTGTACCTTAACTCTGAAATGTCAAACTTGTTACAGTTTCAACATAGTATGAACCCACAATATTGTTTGACAACTTTATAACTTGTCCATATTTGGGTCAATAGTTCCAAGTATTCTAATCTATACTTACTGCAATTTTTCTCTATGGGATGTTCTTTTTCAACAATGCATGGCATTTTAATATTGAAAAACACATAAAGATCTATGTCTTCAAAACAGTGATATGAATAGTTTTCATATTTCTTATACTGTCATAGAATTATGTTTTGGATCTTGTCCAATAGCTGTGTTGTGGAATAGTATCCAGTTTATTTGTTAGATGAATGGTTGGTTGGTATTGATTCTACCCATACCTGGTAGATGCAACATTACCATGGTTTTATTATGGTATGTACAAAATGTAGTTATAATGATACCAAAACTAGTCTGGCAGGAAAAAGTGCCCCCCCCCCCCTTCCAGCTAGTATAGAATTGGGGGGGGGGGGAGAAAGTTGTTCTAGTGGTCACTCTAAACGGTTCTACTAGGAGATCCAGGGGTCACTAAATTGCAGTGTGTACTGGGGTGGACTGCAGACCAGTGTATACTTGGATGAGGGACAGATAGACAATATGTGCTGTATACTCACTACATTTAATTAGACAATATTTTAATCTAGAATCAACCATCCCTTGCATTGAAACAAATCTATGTTAGGTTTGAATTAATCAGCAATTTGCTCCTCGTAGCTTACTGGTAGTGGTTAGAGCTCAGAACCAGCAGTCTGGAGGTTATGGTTTCAAATCTGACAGTGACACTGATGAAGGGATTTTTCTGTAACCACCCAAACCTAAAGTGAGTGTTCTACAGACTTAATGGGTAGGATTATCACTCAATCATGTCTCATGCACAAGATGAGTGCAAATTGTGAGGGGCACTATTGGAGTATAATGACTCAAACAGTTGGAGATGATTTCCAACAGAGCCTGCAGGTGCTATATGTTGCCAGGTGTGGGTGACGCCAGTATAGCCTGTGGACTGACTGGGAAAGCCTTGACAGTTCAACAGTGATGCGATATGAAGCATGCAACATAGCCTTATCATGTAGTCACAAACCTGATAGAATTCTGTAGAAAGTATGTGTATTCATCTACATAAAAGAAAATAAGAAACTGGACAGGTACTAAGGCTGTATCACTCAACCATGTGTCACTCCTTCAACCGTCATGCTACAGCCCTGCATCAAATAGCTCCAATCTGTAGAAAGTGTGGTTGTGGTTATGTGTGTGTATTCAGCTCCATAGAAAGGCAATTGCTGGGAGCAATATCATGAATTTGGCCAATTTCATGTCATATATATCATCTACTTACGTTTGAAATTTGATAAATTTCACAATATATACCTTAGTGCCTTGTATTGACTAAGATCTAGCAATAGTAATATTTCATATGATAATAGTTATAAATGTATTTTATTGACCATACAAATAGACAGGTCATCTTTAACACCAGACAATTAATAATATTTTACATCATGGTGTAATAAAAGACAACAATAGAGAATAAAAATATGAAAATATTAGCATAATTTATTACAAAATATTACAAAAGGCATAATAGGATAATAATGAGACTATAATACATGTATACAAATATATTAATATTACAATGATTATAGATATTTAACTGTTATGAGAATAAAAATATGAAAATAAGGCCTTAAAAAAAATTGTTTGGTTCCAGTTTATGGCAAGCCGTTCAGGCCAAAAGTATTATTCTTTTTCAAAAAATAATAAAATCGTGAAGTCTTGCAAGAAATAGTTGATGTGGAAACTGATATCATTTGAAAAGACAATATAAAACTGTTCTTCCAATCTGTAATGGCTGTACATCTGATAGGAAGAAACCAATAACACAGAGACCATATGGAAAACAACGAAAAACATAACTACCTGAACTAGACACTCACACATGAAAAAAAAATTATATATTAAAAATAAAATAAAAAATCTACCTACCCCACCTTTCAAAAATCGAGCGTGATCAGAACCACACAATTTTATTTTGTTAGGCCTTACATAATTTGTGACAAAAAATTACATCACAGCATAATTAGGATATGATAGTAAAATGAGACTATGATATACAAATAAATTAATATTACAATAATTAAAAACATTTAACTGTCATGACCTGAGTAATAACACTGAATTAAAATTTAAAATGAAAATAAATATTGGAATTATGTCTAGGTTGTGATATATACCATATCTAGAAAGCTTTACAACGGATGGTTTATTAAAATGATTTCTGTATTAAAAAATTAACCCTGGACACTCATCGTCGCAAACCACGACCGTTTTATGGCACTGTTCTTAACAAGCCGGTCCCTACTTTTATTTCGAAGTGTAGTGGTAGAAATGATAACTCTGGTTTGCGAGAATGTGGACACCATGCAGTAGATGGCAACCTTATGGTAAACACAGGAATCGTTTTATCAGAATAATTTCTTTATTCATCAATAATTTGATACAATCTGGTAAATCATTGATAGATATAGTATTATTATGGTAATGCATTGGTACAGTCTCATCCAGGAATCCACTTGTCTGGAAATATTTGCAGTCTATAGGGACATAGACAGCCTGAGGCAAAGCAAGCAGTGGAATTTACTTTGCTCTTGAAAATATCCTTGATGTTAAAAGAACCGCACGGAAGACAGTATTGTTTGACATGAAATGATACCAATAGTAATATCTAATGTAAACACTGATACTCAAATACCATTTTCTATTACCAGTGTTGCCATAGTAATTAATTAGTGTTGCCATAGTAATTAATTTGGTTTCCATTTATCAGATTTCATCTCACTAAATAAGTAAATAGCAGGCTGTTATAGAATGTACATAATACATAAAAACACACATACCTCATACCTACCCTCTGTCTTGTGTAAAATCTATTTTTGTTATTTGCTTTAAATATGACTATATCGTGTGTTAAATGTATGAAGTGATGTTTTTTGACATTTTCAACTTTAGCATTACAAATTATTAGACATTGTTCCCCGATATTTTTCTTCGTTCAGCTAAGGAAAATATTGGTGCAGACCTAAGGATGCCTTGTCACTACGAGTTGCTAGACGAGTAGTGACAAATCCTTAGGTCACAAGTATTTTCTGGCTGAATGAAGAGAAAGATTGGGGAATAACATCATTTATGAAATTCCAGAAAAAAATATAGCAATTTGGAATGCATATTTTAAAAGCACCACAAAACCAGTGACGTAGACACGAGTTGTCATGATGTAGAATGACCAAGGTATATAATCCATATTTTCTGTCCAAAGGCAATAACTTGGCTTGTGCATGGTATAATCTGCTTGGATTACAGTCAAAATACATTTGTCATTCAAAATAGTTGTTTTATCTTATCTTGTGTACGATACATATTTTTCCTGACTACAGAGTAGATATTAAATTCTGATTCAAATGATTCTTTTCCAGATATGTATTTCGTCCTGTTCAAAACAGATGGAATTTGGAATATGTATTTAAATTATAAATAAACCAATTACAATTTAATTGTTTAATTTCCTGGAGTATCTAGTAAAGGTCAAAGGTCAACAAAAGAAAAATCGGGAAATAAACCTAATCTGTGAATGCCCTCCAAATATATATATATAATACAGGGTAACCTTAATGACACAATAAAACTCAATAAAATTTCAGGGTCTTCGATGAGTTTGCAAGAAATAACAAGATTCTTTACATTTCTAGAGGCAATCAATATACTAACCAAAGAAAGGTTAAAGGTCGCCAGGTGATAGACTAGGGAGTTGTAACAATCTTCCCGGTTCCAAGGCCAATCAAAATGCTAATGAGTGTCTGCCAATTTACATAAATGTGAAAGGTTGATTTGAAATTGTAACATTCTAGTAAGATGATTGACAGGGAAGTTGACAATTAGTAATAATTCACTATAGTTTAGTTGCCAATCAAAGTTTGCATGAAGATAAATGTTACATGGCAAGTCAGATATAGGGGTCCCAGTTTGATGAATATCTGATACAGAAGTAGGCTTAATTCTCATATTTACAATATTTTAAAGTCAGTTCCATAACATGTTAGCTTGCACAGATTGCCAAAGAGTGAACCAAAGTCTTTGGGGAACCATAATGCAGTGTTATTAACTAGAGATCGATAGAATTGTAACTCCAAGTAGCCATTTATTCACTGCCAGCTGTCAATCAATCTGCTTTCCAAAGTCTTCAATTTGCATATGGGTGAAAGGTGTTACTGGGAGTACAATTGCAACTCTAAGTATCACAAAATGTATGTCACATGGGCATTGTATCAAAGTCTATGATGGTGTCAAAGATTGATTTCATTTGAAATGTCAAACTACTATATTTTGATTAGCATTCACACAGACTTCATGGATAATGTATTCACCAAATGTTTTATCAGCATGTGTCTTGAGACATTTTATATACAATGTGTTGTGTCTTGAGACATTTTCTTTGCAGTGTACTCTATGTGTCTACATCCCACCACTATCTGCGTGGCAACACCATTTTTGATTAGTCTGAGTTTGATGTATAAAGGTATTGTAAGTTTGCAGACAGATTCATCTGTCTCTATACATCTCATGTAGACTGACACATACACCATAGGTATTGTAAGTTAAACTGACAGCTTATCATCTGTCACTACATCTGTAAGCCCAGTCACTTTCTTATCACAACTCATCATAAGATATGTCACACTGTGTTTCATCAGTCAGTTCCACCTGGTATCAATGTATCATCATTATTCATATGACATCCACCTGGTAGACATGTATGTGGTACTGTACATAACATGTATTATACCAACAGTAGCATAGTATTTATGTATCTAGAGCTCAACATGCAATGAACAGAAGAACTATAAAATCCTCAGGGGACCACCTTCAGCATCATTCCAAAAATCAATCTCAAATAGTGCTTAAATCTCACAAAGTCAAAAAAAATATTTTAAAAAAAAGAAAAGATCAAGGTAGT
This sequence comes from Glandiceps talaboti, assembly GCF_964340395.1. Lineage (NCBI taxonomy): Eukaryota > Metazoa > Hemichordata > Enteropneusta > Spengelidae > Glandiceps > Glandiceps talaboti. The sequence continues at coordinate 24,417,824 of NC_135556.1, read as the reverse complement.
GATCAGTAATCTAGGTGTGTCCATGATAGACTTTGGTTTGCCAAAATAGAGAAAACAAAACAAAATCAGGGTATCACACACTAATCTTGGAGAGTCGTGATA